>NC_089746.1:30144011-30226511 GCF_040412425.1 Macrobrachium rosenbergii
AAACTGCTTGAAGCTTCTTTACTCTTGAACTATATATTTTTGTTGCTAGGGGTATTTCCTTTCTCTGCGGACTGCTTTGGGAACAACGCTTCACCCAACAGAGTCTAGATTATTCTAAAACAACAAGATTGTCGCATAAACTCAAGTTTATTGTAAGAAGAGTTTTCAGTGTCAGTTCCACTGTTCTTAAGTTAAATCTCTTTCAAACAACAATGTTCTTTCTCTTATAATTTTTGCCTTTAAGAACCTATTTGTTTGATCTTGTGAACAGAAAACGTTTTAAATAAGATTATTTGAGAAAAATTTACACTTATTTCTTGATTTCCCTTTACATTTTTCTAGTCGTCATTATAAAAAAATGAGGATGATCCAACTTCAGTTCAAGTTAAACCTGTCTTGTATCGTCAAACCACTGAACTGACACGAAATCTATTTTAAGACTGTGCGCCTGAAAATCAGAACTTAGCCTCAGTAATCAACTTCGCTGAACTTCTTCCATGATGTTGCTCTGGTTAGTGATGACGTCTTACAGAGTTTATTATCGTTTAGACTAGATCACCTGGCTATTCTTGAAGGTGCGACAGCGCTGTGAACATATGGCTCGCCTAAATAATGTTGTGATTACAACATTATTTGGGTTAAATGAACTGTGCCAGTGGTACCGTTTACCACAGTTATTTCAAGACGAAACCATCTGGACGTGTCATTCCATTTGTTTTTCTTGAGGAAACACAACACCAACTCACGACGAAAAACTGAATTACAGTTTTTGCTTTTTCTTGTAAATGCTTATTCCTGTTAGCACAATATTTGAAAAAACTATTTTGAGTTTATCATAGTCCGGCAGCTATCTCCCTGACTACACTGATTGTGCAATTCAGTTCAGTACTTGTACGAGTATTAGACATTCCGTATACTTCGACATCACTTTTTTTTACGCTACCGTAAAAAACAAAGACTGCGAATTAAAACATGTCTCTCAGGAAATAATAATTCTATCGCATCTCGACGATTGTGGTCTCTGAGACAAATCTAACGTTAGAGGCTACACATGAGCTTCCCCAGGCGAGAGAACACGCCAGAAAAATACTGAACCGATCGAGAAGCGAGTGCAACTGCAAATGCAACCTACGCTGCAGACAACCGGGCCTTTGTCTGTAGGTCATACTGAGAGAGAGAGAGAGAGAGAGAGAGAGAGAGAGAGAGAGAGAGAGAGAGAGAGAGAGAGAGAGGGGGAGTAAATACATGACCCCACAGTCGCAAAGCTCCTCCTCGCTAGCGGTGGCTTCGAGAACGTAAGCCAATCACTGCAATGAACTCGATCTGAAGCAACCTTGCACACTTCCAAGAATCTACTTATTACCGAGCTTACCTCAAGCGCGTCACCCGAGTCCCGTTTTCTTAGGCGTTCAAGTTGGCATTAACTTGGAGGGAAAAATCATAGGAATGCAATACCGCACTTATCATTTTACGCTACGATTCAGCGTCGTGCTTTTGGTGAACGCTCCTGACAGAGAAATCAGATTTTATACGTAATACATGTATTTGGACACAAAATTGGTTTCAGTCACACCAGATGTTCGTTTGTGTTAAGAAAAAGTGAAATGAAATGTTACTCCAGACGAAGCATCACATACAGTTATGTTTTATTCTAAGACTGGCTGGATTTTGATGATCGGAAGAGATATTCTCATCTTCATATAGTTTACTAAAATGATTATTACGTCATCATAAATAATATGCTTTCTTGAAATAAAAACCATGAATTTAATCAGCAAGCTTCCACGGTACGCACCTCACTCCCATAACAGAAAATCGAAATGAATTGGGCAAAAGGAGGTTGTGAGGTAAATCTCTGAATAATAAAACGCAATGTTTACCCAAGAAGTTTTCCGTTTGGAGCTGTGTGCAATACCGATAGTCTAAGGGTAATGAACTCCATGTCTAGGTTTGTCGTCGTCTAGCCCGAGACGTGGTAGCACCTCCCACAGCTGGCCCCTATATACAGTAAGTATGCAGATTACAATGTTCCTTAGTCTGAGCTTTGGAATGATACTTAACATCCCTATGGTTGGGACTCCCTGTCTCAGTGTTCTCTTATAATCCCGTAGGGAGGTAATGCCATCAGTGCACCTCACGTGGAGCACTGCAGGCGTTACTTAAGGGTTTTTGCAGCGTCCCTTAGGACCCTAGCTTCAACCTCTTTCATTCTTCTTACTGTACCTCTGTTCATATTCTCTTTTTTTCATCTGACTTTCCATCCTCTTTAACAGTTGTTTCATAGTGCAGCTGCGAGGCTTTCCTCCTGTTACACCTCTAAAACCTTTCTGCTCTCAGTTTCCCCTTTCAGTGCTGAATGACCTCATACGTCCCAACGCTTGGCCTCAGGGGCGTCGTTTCAGATTTATGTTGGGCGGGGGGGGCAAAGACGGTTTGGCAAGCGAAGCGAGCTTATTCAGCTGGGTTTTTTATTTTGAGCTATTTTTTGTGCTTTTTGAAGCTCATAAAATAGATAGATAGATAGGTAGGTAGATAGATAGATAGATAGATATAACTCAATGTGATGACACATTTGAATTTCGGTAGGAATAATGGAAAACTAGCAGCTGTTACTTCTTGGGGCTTGGGGGATGAGGGGGCCAAGTTGAAGGTTGGGGGGACAACTTGAGTCTTGGGGGGCAGTTGCCCCCCAAGCCCCCAAATGACACCCCTGCTTGGCCTTTGGCCTAAATTCTATGGTCTATTCTAATCTCTTATAATGTCTTCTTTTTGACAGTATGTACAAACTAACAGAGAGTTACAATTTGGTATAAAAATATAAATGATTAAAACCACGAAAGTTGATGTCAGTAAATACTAAATAATACTGATAAGCAAAATTATTGTAATATAAATTATTCCATTTTAGTCTGATTTTCTTAGAAGTGACAGTAAATAATTTACCATCAGCCTGTACCATTGTAATCTAAAGTGGGATCTGAGCATGAGCTTCCACCAATCGGGATTATCTACGTGGCTATCGGCTGTATATATTTGCCATTAGCTCAAAACAAACATTAATAGTATCCCATATTACTTTCGCTTGAAGAAAGAAAGAGTGAAAAACTATACGGTTGTTATACTTATCATAGAGCAAATGTATTTGAGGGATTTAGTAGCGACAGACCTAATAATCCCCAAGAGACCCTAGGAATGTTCCATATAATTGCTCTGTACCCAATTCATGGGCAAATGAAAATGTGCAATACGCACAAATAATAAACGACTGGAATGCTCTCCCTGTACCATTAGCGCACCATACTTACAGTTTTCAGTTCTCTTACACTTATTTCGAGCTCCAGAGTTTCACTGTAATGACATTCAGGTCATTCAGTGTAATTACGTTTTGCTCATCATAAAGCTTTCCTTCTCCGCTGTCGGGCAGGGTCCTTATACCACCTTACCCGATAACCGAAGCATCTCTCCTATCTTGAATTTGCAGCGGCAACATTCGGTTACAAACAATAAGGCAGAAATGCAAACCAACGGAATGATCAAACTGTCATTAGAAGTTATCTCGGAAATTGAACTTTGAGGGATGAAAAATAATTTATCATGCATTCCGATGAACAAATCTATAGTAAATTACAACGGTACGTTAAATAAGACCGTAGGTACTTCTTTCGAATGAACGCCATATTCTAGGAAGCTTGAATTTCAAGTCGGTGTCCCCTGTGGGCTTGTTCCATATAAATAGGGTTCATCTTTTGAATAATATAATAATAATAGTGATGATGCACGCGTCATTTCCTGTCATGCTGTCGTATGCCAACGATGTGATTAAGAGATCTTTAACTATTATGAGACGTATAGTTGATAATTCTACGAAAACCTTTTGTACAATACTTAATGTTACAGCCAAAGGGCCATTTTATTTATGAACCTTTGGGGACCAGAACCAGTATAGACAACCAAAGGGTAAACATTTCAAGGATATTTTTCTGAACTTTTAATTATATAATTAAGGACTGAGTAGTAACTAACTTCTTTGGTATGTTTCTTGCGCAGTAATAAGTGTGGTCATCGGCTCTGGAATTACTGTTTTTTATTGTTAGTAACTAGGAATAAAAATAAAATAGTAAAAAGAAGTAGTCTTAAATTTTGAAGAAACATTCACTCAGTCCTTACAAATTTATAGACAATTTTCACAGAGTTTTGTTTATGAAACTATGGGTTCAGCAACTGTTTCTTTCTTTTACCGGCAGGCTTTGGAATCATCTTTTTTTTGTGACTCTTTTAATCTTTTATTCTTGAAGAGACCGAAATTCAGTCAATTCCTTCATGGTCAAGTTCAACATTTCTTCCTCCTTTTTTCATTTGCTCGCATCAAGCCTCTGGTATAAATAGGTATTAGGTTCCCCGTCCCTTTGACATTTGGTCTTAAAAATTACAAAAAAGATACAAATTTACAGTTGATTGTTAGGACTTATAATAAAAATTTATTACTCGTGTGAACTATATTTAAAATTTGGCTGCAAATATAGCAAATCTAAATAGCATTTTGATAATTAGGAATTGTTAATTCCAGTGTGCTGGAAGAAAAATACTCTTCTTGTCTCTGATCTACTTTATTCTTAATAGCATAATCTGTTACCACACTTACACTTCTATCTGGTTAAAATTTAGGCCTCTTCTGTTGCGTATAAATAACCCATCCTTTCCTCATCTACCATCAGTGGCCACCACATTCAAGAGATTCTTGCTACACTTCACCTTTATTTGCAATCGTTCTCTGGTCTCTCCTGTATTCATCAGACGATTTGCATATAATAATTTCCATAGATTTTCATCCCTAATCCTTCATTCAATGCATCCATAACCGGTGCAAACAGAAATGGGCTTAGTGCTGATCCTTGATGCAAACCAACTTAACTTCATACATTTCAGTTTTTTTTTCCACAGGCTGTCATTACTACTGTCCTTGCTCTTTTATGCACCGTTTCAACCAATCTTAGCAACTTTTCTGGTACTTTTTTCTTAAACACCAGAAAACTATTAAATGCCGTCTCAATGTCTATAAATGCACAGCACAACTCTCGATTACCTTGTCTGAGTCTTAGTCGAAGAAATTAGTAAATACGGCAGTTTCTTAATTTACTTGAATACCGAGGTGATGAAAATACAAGGAGAAACGGTACATTTCAACTGTACTCTTCGCCCACAATCAATTTTTTCCTAACTAAAATAGAAATAAGCATGTTGCCATCTTGGCTTTTTATTGGCTAGATCTGGATTTTTTTTTTTTTGTGGGGTGTGGGGGTTGGTTATCAGGGGTAAAGCAGATCTGAAGGGAGTCAGGAACAAAATAACATTCAGTTAATGACAGTAATGGAAAAACCCTTAAGCTGGAAGTCTATCGTGCTTAGTTTAACGAAAAATGATATCGGCATTACACGACGATTTTTCGTATTGCCAATGTTTATTGGATTTTCGATGAGCGAACGAGAAAAAAAAATCCCATAGTTTTGAGTTTTTCTGTAAATTGTATCACCTGGAAATAAATGTTATTGTACTGCAAATTAAAGTTCGTGATCTTGAAGCCGTATAATTATTGGGACGTTCACCTTCTTGGCTCTGTTTGAATATCTTTGACTTTAACGACAATAGTCTGATTTTATGGCATGGACTGTCAAGATGTTCACAGAACTTATGCTGCTGAAGCCTGCGTATATTATGCAAGCAAATCGGAATATTAACACTACAGTAAAAAACAAGAGTAACCAAATCCCGTGATCCAGTCAGGATAATAACTGTAACAGGTCAATGACCGTTTAACATGTGAATCGTCAACTTTTCCTGTAGTTATCTTGTCTTTATAGTCAAAGAGGCTACACACAATATTTTTGCGCTGTTATGTCTGCGTAATTTTACCCTGTAAATGTGAGAGGGGTTATTGACAGTTTGTCACCACAACACTTAAAGAAACGTTTGCTAGGACTTAACGTTAACACAAAGCTCCCCTGAGTGAATCTGATTGTTTATTTTGCACGCTTCGTTACGGACGACTTCCTCTCATAAAGAATCACAATTTCCTTAATTTGTTCACCGTCCCCAACGTAAAGGTCAGTGTCATGGGCATTTCTGTTAGGACTAGGATTATCCATTTCAAGTAAAATAGTGTTGAGTGCAAACGGTTAAACTATTGCGGTAGGTGACACCTTGACACTTGGCTGAGTCAGCCTACCTGAGGTTGTAAATATAGGCCTCTTCGGAAAACTTAAGAGGTTTAGTAGGCTATGGGGCAGCCAGTAGCTACCCTGGGATTAGGGTCTAATCAAAACAGCTTAGGCAACCCAGGCAGCATGGTCTTTGCTAAAGTCCATTATCTCGGGATGTTAGGCTATCTTATAGGGGACTTTGGGCTAAGACTGGGTAGCCGATGCAAATGAAAGATACCCCTAATTGGATTTAAATGGATACCCCACCCTACCCTAGGGATTCAAGACTGTTTTGTGATTCATTGATGGTGAATAGGCCTACTGGAATTGTTTGTGTGTTTAAGACCCCCAGTTAGAAGTCCGACCCCTAGGACTGTGTAGGAAGGGTGCAACATTCTGTAAGACTGAAGACTAGCCTAGCCTACTACCATGCTTGGTTCCTGTGTTGATGAAAGGGTTATGAACCGTTCCAACGCAAACAGACAGGTGTAAGAGTTGGAAAGATGAAGGTGTAACCTGTGAGGATTGTGTATGAATACCCCCCACACCCCCTCCAATGGCAAGAAAAACTTCTCAGTTCCTCCTGAAACCCCCTATTTCCTCTCAGTTCCTCTAGGGTGCAGCCCCGTACTTTGAGACCTAAAAAAAAAAGGGTATTATTTTACTTATGGACATTAATTGCTTTCAACATAAAATATAGGTTTTTCTGTTATATTATGATGTGATTTGCATGATTTTGAGGTTTATTTCCATCGCAAATGAATACTTATCCTTCCCGGCAAATGATATATACAAAAATTAATAAAATTACGACTTGTCAGAATACTGCACCCCCTCTCCTTAGCTAAACGGCAAAACTGTAATCAGTAAACACAGTTTTGCATTATTAGGTATGGAGAGGGGGTGCATTCTGACAAGTCATTTTTATTAATTTTGTATATATATGCCAGGAAGGATAAGTATTCATTTGCGATAAATAAACCTCAAAATCATTCAAATCATCATAATACAAACAGAAAAACCTATGGGTATTTTTCGTTAGACTCCAGCCACCTTCTACATTAAAATTTATATTTTTCTTGAATAAAAGACATAAAACTACAAACTTCTTCTCTATGCATTATCTTCCAAATGATTAATAACAGAGAAAAAAATACTAAACTTACATAAGTTTAGTTTTTTCCAAGTCCATTGTTTATGTTTTCACTATTAAGCTGGGTAGCTCCGTTCGTATGTTTGTTTTCCTCTGATAAATGCGCATTGTGACAATTTTCGCCTACATGTAATGACTCCACCCACTAAACAAGATTCTTCAATTAGAATACAGTAGCTGTAGTAAAAGCATTACTATTGGCACCTGCTTTTGCTGGACTTCAGTTGGTGTGTTTTACGGCGACAACCCGTTTGCGCATCGTTCCCCTCAGTTGTTCCTTAGCTGTGCTGACCTACTGGAGTTGAATTTTGAATCGTCAATCAAATTCAGATATTTTTATACAGTGCTTTTCTTTCGTGTTTCCAAGGATGTCGTTGGAAAAAAGCCGGTTCAGACTGAAAACCAAGTTAGTGTAGTCATGGCTTCCAATTGTGACGGTTGTGCTGTAACTGAATATGAGGCTATTAGCCGGTTTTTTAAGAAAAATGACGAATCTGTACAATTTTTCATAGATCACGGCGTTCTTCCAAAGAAGGTGAAGTGTCCCAAGTGTGGCAAGGATTGTGTTCTACGTTCACCCTGGTGGTGTTGCTGAAACATCAGACTCCAGTAGTAAGGTAAGAAACAAAATCTAGTCTAGAAGTGTCATTTTTAATGCATTGACTAAGTGCTAATGTCCTGTGAACCCTGTGGCAACGGCTTGCCATATAGCGTGCCTGCGACAATCTTTAAAAAATGCAAATATGCTGCGATTTCAATACTCGAGACTACCCATTCCTTTTGCATACATATAGAGTAAGGGGCAAACTATACATTTTTGCGAGATATCATCATCAGAGCACAACTAAACAACAAAAAAACTACCAGAAAATTTGGTTTTCCATGCAAAAACGGCTGGCTGGAGTCTTCGAAAAATTACCAAACCTATATTTTATGTTGAAAGAAATTAGACTTATTTAATTTGGCTAAGAACCAATTGGTTACATAGCAATGGGACCTACAGCTTATTGTGGAATCCGAACCCCATTATAGTGAGAAATGAATTTCTATCACCAGAAATAAATTCCTCTAACTCTTCATTAGCCGGCCGGAGAGTTGAACTCGGGTCTAGCGAGTGCTAGGCCACAACTCTACCGACTCACCCAACGAAGAGCTACTTTGAGACCTATCCTCATTCGTAATGCTGTATTGTAATGCTCATAAGGCAAATATCAGGGAATGCGTTCATGTACAGGAGCAGTAATAATTATGAATAAGGAACTAAAAATAAAGGCAAGCAGAAAGAAAGCTGGTTATAGAAAACGAGAACAGAAAGAAATTTAAGTAACTTGGAGTATGAATCCAAACATCGTTTCACCCGTTCCTAACCATCTGTTTGGGCTGTAGTACAAAGAATTAGGAGGGTTTTTCTTAACGGAGAGAAGAGTAACATAATTGGTTGTATAAGTATTTATAGGCTTTGGAACCCCCCAGCCCCCCCTTTTTCCTCAGTAAGAAGTTGGGCTGTGTACCAAAAGCTCCCCTATAAGAGTGCGCGTCCGTGGCAGCATTCGAAATAGCAGTAGTAGTGAAAGGACTTGTATTTGTAATGGCTACCTCGGTTCTCTTGTTCCTCCTGTGTTTATGTAAGGGTTTTGGTCTCTGTAATGCTGTATACAGTAAAATTTTATCACCCTCTCACCCCCCATAGTCTACCCCACCCATAACCCTGCTTTCCCTAGGGGTCCCCTAAATTGTAGGATAATAACAATCGGGGGAGCAAATCACCCTGTCCCGGAGGTATACCCCACTTTCTGATTGGGTCCCCTAGCTTGTTGGAAGAAGTTCTGTGGTTAATTACAGGTTAATTACAGTCGTGCGACAAAAATTGAAGGTAAAGCCTTAATTAGCAATCAAAATACTGTAGAAAAAGTTAATTGACAAGGAAATCCCCAGCGCGGAGTTAATATTTAGCTCTACCGGGGGGAGGGTTACTAAACACAGCCCATTTTACACATAAACTGATAGTTAACAAACCACTTGTGCAGTAGTACTCTTCAGTTTTGCTCAACATTTTAGGGTGGGTTAGGCAATGTCTGCATTGTTAGGCTACTGTAGTAGGCATATGAGTTACCATTGGATAAACACTACTGTAAAAAGATTGTAGGAGGTTTGTTGAGCCTGACCCATGCAGAGTGACACATCTACAAAATCAACTCTTTATGTGCTACCAAAATGTGACCTTTGATTTTAGTGATCCATTTATTTGAAACCCTTCAGGAGATAGGCCTATGGGCAGAGAGAGCTGGAGTTTGATGACACCATCTCATTTGTAAACCAGTTAGGAGAAAGTAATTGTTGCCACAGTGTCTGTTTTTAGGTAGTAAGTTGATAGTACGCTTGTGCAACTTTTTAATTTTCAAGAAGTTGGTGCATACTGTATATTGATGGCATCTGGGAAGTTTAAGAATTGGGAATCCTTTTTGTATTAAAAGTTATTATTTTTGCTAAGCAGTGGAAAGAGAGAAGAGTGATTGTGATTGGGAAGGTAGTGAAGATGATTTTGATATCAACACAGAATCTGGAAGTGATGATTTTGAAGTACTTGTAAGTGATAGAAATAGTGATGATAGTATTGTGGGGCAAGCGATAATGTCTCCTCCGTTTGGGCACATGCCTGTCTACCAGAACAACAGATGTGGCACTAAATTTTTGTTTCTTTGTGGAAATGCAGGTCCTGTCAATCTGCCTGACAGGAAAAGGAATTTTGGACCCAAGGTAGTGCTTATCTTTCTTAATTCCTAACAGGTGCTGTCATTGACATTACAGTGATGGAAATTAATAAAAATGCAGATAATGTAATCAGATTTGCGAGAATGATTAGTCTTGGGAATGCATTAGGAGATGCTTTCATTGCAGTTTGAACTACTTCTGATATTAGTTTGAATTTTTCTCTCCAATTTCTGAATTAAATTTCCTTTCTAAGCATATATGGAAGGACAGACATGCATCATTGATATGTGTTTTGTTGAGTTAACTGAAAATAAAAAAAATCAAGCTAAAATTTTTTCATTTTAGTTTTTGCAATTTTTTTTTAATGATAAAGCAATCAATTTTTATAGTTTCAGCGACGAGTGCCATTTCCTGGTAATTTTAATGATGATACATTATATAAAACATTGGCATATGGGTTTAAAAAGTATCAGAAAAATTTCCAAAGAAAATTTTTAAAAAGTTGATTAAGGGTGTCACATATTGGCAGGATCCCCATAAGACTTTGTGGGTTAAGTTTTATTAAACACACTAGGAGCAGAGGGAAAAATTGTGCCTCAGTGTGTCCATTCTAATTAAGTTAGGTTAGGATGCATAATTTTTTTGCTTATGGCCAGCATAATAGCCAATGATCATATGGCTGTAGAAGTGGACTAAAGTTGAATAAAAAAATTGAAGCCTAAGGTAGTAATCTGATTAACTGGCCGGTTTACAAGTTACAAAGATCTGAAGTCCAAAATACTACAGTCATCGGTTAAACATTTTACACAGATGATGTCTCATACTCTATACAAACAGTTGTTTGGGGTTCTGGATCCAGATTTTTATCATGGATAATAATGGGTTCTGGATCCAGATTTTTATCATGGATAATAGTAAGTTCATTTCTTCTCAAGAGGTCATAGGAGTGAAGGGGTAGCCATGAATGGCAGGCTTAGGAAATGGGAACGCAGAGCAACTGGGAAAGAGGAAGAAGGTTTGCCAAATTGCAGATGTGTTTATGAAAAATGGGAGGGTGTAAGAAATGGTCTGCAGATGTGGAAATGGAGGTTTATAACACAACATACAGATGTCAACTGTGTGGTTTGTGCAAGGTATAACCATATTAGGGGATACACGTAGATGGCAAATTCGTAGGGTAATGAACAAAATATTGCATAGAGTATCATTTAATTTTTCTTTTTGTAGGGCCGGAGTACCTGTAGTTGATTCCTCTGAAAGAGAAAAATCAGAGCCACATGAATTGTTATGGTACCTCCTAACTTGACCCCAACTAGGGTGCACCTTTCTATCTTAATTGCTGGCCTACTGTATTACCTGGTTCCCACATCAGTTCACAGCAATTTCACATAGACTGAAGGAACTCCACCTTCTAACCTCTCTTTAACTTTTGCCTTACCTTGCACTTCAGAAGTGGAACATTCAGAATCATTCCTGTAGATATGTGCGTAATAGTATTTCAGTGATCGGCATTTTTATTTGCAAGTACAGAGACTTTCACTTCCTTGTCACGCAGTTATAAGTTTGGCATATCTTCTAAAGTGCACATCTTGTTATTTTTAAAAAGAATTTGCCTGTTTTTGTGATAGTTACAAAGAGTGCCAGTAGATTGCTTGTGTCTGAAACAAGGTAGCACAACAGTAAGGGTATTTTGGTTGGGGTGTATTCATGTAATAGGGTGACAAGGAACTTGGAGACCAATGTGTAAGGTAAATTTGAGCCTTAAAAATTTCTTAAGCTTGGACCCTCAGTGTACTTGCCCTCATCTTGGATGCTGGTCTTACCTGGTTTGGGCTTTTCCACTAACCTTCTGTAGAGTGGTACAATCATGCTAAACTATATTACAGTAAACCCCCCGTATTCACGTTCTCACGATTCGCGGACTCACATATTCACAGATTTTTCTGTGGAACGTATCTACCCATTATTCGCAGAAAATTCGTCCATTCGCAGTATTTTTCATTGAGAAATATTCATTTATTACTGTATTTTCATATAATTTTCATGACTAAATGCACTTTTTCTGATAAAACTATTGAAATATTCAGGTATAAGCATTTTTAGAGGGTTTTTCTTGTGTTTAAACTATCAAAATAGGCAGTTCTAAGTGTTCTTAGAGGGGTTTTAAGTATTCGCGGATTTTAGCTATTCGTGTTGGGGTGCGGTACACATACCCCGTGAATACGGGGGGTTACTGTGTTTTTGTTTTTCTGTTTTACCTCACTAGCAATAGTATAAACATTTTTCTCATAAGGAGTGAATAATTTAGTCCTCAAACATAGGGGCTCAGAATTAGTAGGCCAAATGGACAATTCTAGGAGGCCATTCAGCACTGTAAGGATCAATTCTATATTGGCATGACAACTCTTAAAGAATTTTGATTATGAAAATCTAAAACAGTAGTAAACATACTTAATAACAAACCATATTGTACTATATTATAGGATGCCTTGCTTTTCACAGATCAGGCATGGATCAGTATGCCTAGCCAAACATTTTTAGGGTAACACTGTGTTCAGCATATCTCTATACTGTATTTTGAATATGATAAAATGTAACAGTTTTATTTTTAATTCTGTATACTCTACACAAAACATAAAGGCCTACAAATTTTGAGTGATGAAATACAACCCTCTTCAGACCAAAAAAATGGTGTAGGCCCAGTCACAAGAAAAAAATTCGTACCATAGTTCTCAAGAAAAAAATGAAAAAATGACGATAATTTGAATTTTCTTTAAATGTATTGTTTAGCTCAGCTAACAGGATACTGATTGCCTGCATAATAGCCATTAGCTTGCTGAATACTTCCATATGCCTTTTGTCTGAAACATTAAGTGAACTGATGCAATATTTTGTAATCTGACTGTACAATTCCTCAAGCTTTAGAAGTGGGAGGCTGTGGTTGTTATGCACTACTGTGCCACCAGATGAAATAGTTCTGGATCATTATTTGAATTGGGTTCTTCCATGCACTTCCATCTCAACTTATGGGAGCCTTTCAGGTATGTGTAGGTCTTATTCATAAATGTCAAAATAGTTGTGGATCATTATTTGAATTGGGTTCTCCCACACACTTCCATCTCAACTTACAGGAGCCTTTCAGGTACTGTATATGTAGGTCTTATTCATAAATGTCATAAAAAAGTTTGAAGTAGTTCTCAGGATTATTGATGTCTTGTTGATGTCATTTGGTTATTCAAAAAGTGAAAATTAGCAGATCCTTTAAAGAATGTGTAATGTTTCCCATTTACAAAAAGTATTTTCTAAAAGATATTGCATAAGTGATTACTTCAGTATATATTACATATAATGTACTGTATGCTGCTTTAAGTCAGTATCCACTAGTTAGGCAGCTGTCATTTTCCTTTAGTTAAGGCTTGATTTTTTCTGTCTCCTTGTCAATATTTTACCCTTGTTCCCATGGGAATACAAACTTTTCTCTTTTATGTGGATACCTTCAGTGAAAGCTTGTATGGATGTTGAAGCCTGGCAACAAGAAGGTTGACTAGTAGGTGAGGGACTCACCCACTCACTCGGTAAGGAGCATCACTTTTTTCTTTGGCCACATGGCTGTACAGCCGTCTGTGGTATCTCTCTAGTGTGACAAGAACTTGCTTTTGGGGGGGTTCCTTTGAAATCTCCACCATACGAGTATATGCTTTTGTTCTTGAGATAGAGGTAGTGCTTCTGGCACTTCAAGCATTCTGGTATCTGTGAGTGACAAAACAACCATGGTGTCTTATGTAAACAGGCAAGGGGCATGGTCTCCCTCTCCCTCTGCAGGTTGGTGAGGCAGGTACTTGTATAGTTTGCCATTAATTTGAGCTGTCAGCCAGATACGTCCTGGGCTGTCAGAATGCATTAGCCGATCAACTGATGTCACCAGAGGTAGGTATTGAGGTGGAGTGGTCCCTACACCTGCAAGTAATGGAGAGGCTGTTCAAAGTGGTTTGGGGAACCTCGGCAGTCAGCCAGTTTGGTATGTGCCTAAACAGGATGCCCCAGGTGTTCTGCTTACAAGCCCAAAGCCCTTGGGTTAAGTTGGAAGATGCCTTTCAACACCTTTAGGATAACCTCAGCATCATACTTTTCTGCCATTCTTCCGCAACCATCTTGTGATCAACTGAACACTGAGTAGTCCCAGTGGCTTCATGTTGGCCACAAGCCAAGTGATATCCTTATCTGCAGAGCCTTCTTGCCTAGGTATAGAGAGAACTACCCACCATGCCTCACACTGCTTTGGCAGCCTTACTTGGTTGAGGATCACCAATTTATGCAGTTATTTGCACTTTTAATGTTGGAAATGGTACTACCTGCATAGGACCTGACATCTTGGGCCCAAGTGTGTTTGACTGTTTATTTTTACTGGCGGGCATAAGAAGAAAGTATCCAAGAACACCATTTGCTTCTGGCTCTGAGAGGTCATCAGGCAGGTGTACGAGTCATGGCAGTGTGCCTGACTAGATGTGTGGTGAGTGAGGACTTATGATGTCTGGGGCTTTGCTCTGTCCGTAGCATTCTCATTGCCTCAGGTACTGAAGGCAGGTGCATGGAACATCACTCACAACTCCTAGGATGATATTGGATGACCTACCTGGACCCAGTGCCAGACTGTCCAAATTTCATATCATTCATTCATTCCACTAGTTAATTCATTCATTCATTCACAAGTCCTTTGGTTTCTCCTTAGGACCTGTGGTATCTTGCTTAGTATGTCGTTTAGCTACCTAAGCTCTGCAAGGACAGAACAGCATCTTGATGTAAGGTTTACAGTGGTGAAGGTTGAATGAAAGATTTGTAATTGATAATCTTTGCTTCCTCTCTTCTTGTGTCCAGTGGCCAATGGCCATATCATTGCCTGTGGGACTAGATACAAGCTAGTTACCTCAAAGAGCTTCTAACCTGTGACTTTTGTTATTTGATAGATATAGCTCCCTTCATTCCTGTTTTAACAAGGAGGGTTTGGGATGATAAAGCATAGTTATTGGGGGGGGGTCTGTAATGACCATGTTTTCATAGAGTGAGGTTATAAATAAACTTAACTCTGGCACATGGCCTTGATTTCCACAACATCACACATGCCAGGATGCACAGGTGGGTACAGGAGTCATCCTTCTTGTGCTTGCATATGTGACCGAGAGGCTGGGATTTCCAAGTGGGAAACCAACAACAGTGAGTCTCCAAATGAAAGAAGTCAAATGTTTGAATTTTGGTAAGAATAAATTAAAAAATTTTTCAGGTACTTTAATTTGCATTTTCCTAGGTAAACAAAATTAATTTTTTTTATAATCCCACTGCTAACTAACCATGCATTTGTTCATGTTGCAAAGGAAAAAGTGATGCTGCTTACTGAGTGAGTGGGGAACCCACCCCTTCACTCATCTCCCACTAATAAACTACTATTTTACCAAGTTTCAACAACTACCAACTTATGCCAAAGGGAGGCACAGTATATCTAGGGAAATGTAGATTAACTTGAAAACTACCATGCCAAAGGGAGGCACAGTATATCTAGGGAAATGTAGATTAACTTGAAAACTACCAACTTTTGCCGAAGGGAGGCACAGTATATCGAGGGAAATGTAGATTAACTTGAAAACTTTGCAATTTTGATAACCAATAGTTAATGCCTTTCATGAGGTTTTATGCATTTTTTACTTGATAGTCTTAGAATAGAAATAGCATTTGTATCTTTCTCTCACACCTTATTAATCTGTCAGCATTATCTATTCCAACTGCATCAGTGTAATTGTCAGATCTGCAGAGTATTAGCATTTGCAATATTATATCTACACCTCCAGTTTTAAAAAATACAGTGATATCTTTAGTAAATTATTGTACTTGACTTGGATGATCACCCCAAGACCTTAGTAAATTGAATCTGTCTAATAGGAGGAATAATAAATAGCTGTAGTCAGTTAATGTCCTTGGCAAAGTTTATTTTCCATGCATGTGTAAAAATATGTATTTTTATGAGAGGAGTTTCACATGTGAAGGATAAATTTCACTGAAATGTGTTTGGTTAATTCGTAGTAGTAACAATAGCTTTTGTTATGAATACTATAGGCTACATTGACTAGTGTTTTACTTTAATTTTGACTGTATTTATTATAATTTTTTTTTTTCATAGGGTGAATACTTCATCTACACATTGCTCCATCATGGCGGATCGCTTGTCACAACTCCAAGATGCTGTTAATATGGTAAGGCCAACATGAGTGAAGCTCATACACGGAATCAGTTATTGTTTATGGAGTTTTGTGTAAGTTGCTGAAAAAAGGTTTATAGATACAGTCACTTAACGGATAGCCATTCTTATCTTGTAGTGTTCGTAAGTTGGTTTTTAATATGTAGTGCATAATTTTTGTTCATGTTTACATTCCCAAGTTAACTTGGGAGTCATAGATTATACTGTAACATTTTCACTATTTTTAAATCATGCAGTATTATAAAGAATTACTTTGGATGTAAGAAAGGTAGAAATAAGAAAATAAAATTTAGATTCATGCAACATTCAAAATTTAGCATTTTTTCCAAGCGTTAAATCGGGAAGATAGAAATAAATACCGTAAGTAGGAATATTTTACAAATATGAACGAGAATTCTCATGATTGTTAGAATACATGAAAATACTTGGGATAATTAGGGAAGGGTTAAAGTAACAGGTTCTTTTTCTTCCTCATGTTGTTCTGTTCTTTGCAAAAATTCTTACTAGTAGAATAGGTGCACAGAGCAAAATTTGAACTTCCTGGTGGCAAAGTTGAGCGCTCCAAACCCAATTTTAACTTGTGACCTTGTGTTTGTATCTCTGAATGTTCGTAACTTGAGTGTTCATAAGTAGGGTGGTTGTTGTTGTTGTTGTGGTTCCCCAGACTCTGTTATGCCAGGAAGCCTGCACTGCACAAGAAGGACACCACGCTTACTGGAACTGACCATAACTGTGTGGTAGTGTGGATGTTGTGTTGTTGTCTAAGGGCTGCCAAGTTAGGGCAATCTACTAAGAGATGTGTAATTGTGTGGGGACTAACTTGGCAGAGTGGACATATGTCTGTTTGGGTGTTGTCTATGCGGTGTTTGTAGGTGTTTAGTGATTGGTGATGACCACAGCGAAGTCGAGTCAGGTGTACTCTCTCCAATCTTGAGAGCTGTGTTTCTGTGCTGCTTATGTTGGGGGGGTGCCAAGTATTTTGTTGTTGGGAAGGTTATTAAGTGCTTGTCTGGTGAGGTGAGTATGGATGTGCTTTTTGTATTGTGTGATGTTTGTGGGTGGTGGTATAGAATTCAAGATATTTGTATAGTGTCTGTGTGGTGTATTCGCTATTTGCCTGTGTGTTGGAGGGTGGTCGTGAAGGTAATAGCATGGGCTGTTTGTGTTGTTTATGACCGATGCCAAGAATTGTGTGCCTCTCATGTCTAAGTGTTGCCTGATGGTGAGAATCTTGGTTTGGCGTGTAAGTGTTCTATTGGTGTGGATTGTGTACTACCAAGGATGATTCTAAGAGCTGTGTTTTGTATTATTTGTAGTTTGTTTAGTTGTGTGTTGGATATGGCAGGGTGCCAGGCTGGGCTGGCGTAGTTTATTATGGAGCGGATGTATTGTTTGTATACTGTGATGAGCGTTTCTTTTGTTGTCCAAATGTTGTGCCTGTTAGTGATCTTAGTGCATTTAGTCTAGGTCTGCATTTCTTGATGATGTTACTGACATGTGGAGCAAATGACATTGAAGTGTTGTATGTGACTCCTAGGATTTTTGTTTCGTGTGTGTGTGGAATTGTGGTGGTGTTCAGCGTTGCTGTGGGTCTGTACTGATGTTCTTTGTTGTGACTAGTGAGTAGTGTACTTGTGGATTTTGTTGGTGCTACCTGTAATCTGTTTTGTGTGAGCCAGTTTTCAAGTTGTGTTATGTAAGTCTGTACTTGTGTGGAGCATACGTTTTTGTCTGCATGTATTGATATGATTGTTAGATCGTTTGCATATGAGGAGATGTATATGTTGTTAGGTGGTGTTGGTATGTCATGCATGAATAGGTTAAAAAGTGTTGGGCTTAGGACGGAGCCTTGTGGGACGCTTGCGTTCGGGAAGTTTCTGATTTTGGATGACTCGCCATTGTAGTGTACAAATGCTTGTCTGTCTGTTAAGTAATTGGCGAGCCAGCGTTTGGTGTTGTTGTGTAGTGTGGTGTTGTAAACTTTGTTGATGAGAAGTGGTCTAGAGATGGCGTCAAAGGCTTTACTTATGTCTATTGTGATAAGCAGTGTTCTTTGTGGTGGGCATCTGGAGTTAATGCCATCATGTATTTTTTGTGTAAGGTTGGTGAGTAGTGTTGTTGTGGAGTGGTGTGGTCTGTAGCCATGTTGAGTGGGTGACAGTGGTATGTGTGGTGTGGTTTTGCGTAAGATGAGGCGTTCTACTACTTTTGATGGTGTGCAGAGTAAAGTTATAGGTCTGTATGAAGCTGCTTGTGTAGGTGTTTTGTTTGGTTTTAGAAGTGCTATTATTTTCCCCAGTTTCCAAATGTGTGGTATAATGCAGTGTGCGTATGAATAATTGGCTATGTTTGTCAGTGTTTGTGTGCCATGGGGACCTAGATGTTTTAAATGAATGTTTGAAATGTTATCGATGCCCATGGCTGCAGAGTTTTTAAGTTGTTTAATGATTCTAGCAGTGTCTTCTGTTGTGGCTAGTATTACTGTGTAATCTAATGGGAACTGTTGTTTGCGTCTGTAGATGTGTCTGTCTTCTTTGTATTTGCGTAGGTGGCTGATTTTTGCGTAGTGGTTTATTAAGATGTTGGCTTGTTGTTTGCGTGAAGGGATCTTGTCAGATGTGGTGATTGAGGCGTGACTTCGAGTGTTCCCACTGTTTGAATTGATGAGACTGTTGATAGTTTTGTGTAGTTTGGATGGGTTGGTTCTGTAGTCTAGTGTACCTTGAAAAGTTTGCCAGTTCTATGTCTGTTTTTGAGTTAATTTGGTGTTTATTTCTGTGTTTAAATCATGTATGCGATTTGTTGTGATTTGTGTGTGAGGGGTTGGCGTATTTCTTAAATTGTTTCGTTCTTTTATGAGTCTGTTTATGTCAGGCGTGAAGTTTGGGTTGTAGTGTTTTCTGTTGCCTTTAGGAACGTTTCTTTTGTCTGCATTGTTTATTATGTCGTTGAATTGTATTGTTGTATTGTTTAGTGTCTGTGATGATGTTATGTGTGTGGTTTAACTCCTGGAAATGAGCCTCAGTGGTTTCCAAGTACTCATCCCAGGCAGCGCGCTTGTAGTTAGGGATGGTGTGTCTTGTATGTGAGAAAGTGTCATGTGTGGTTCGGAGTGTTATTAAAATAGGAAGGTGGTCTGATGATAGGTCTGTTTGTGTTTTCCATGTGATTGATGGTGCTATGTTGGGTGAGCAAAATGTTATGTTTGGGGACGTGAGACTAAAGTTGGCTTGGTGTGGTATGTGTGTGTGCATATCTGTGTTGTTTAGTATGTATAGCTGGTCTAATTGTGTTGAGATGTCTGTGCCTCTTTGTGTGATGTCTTGGTGGGCGTACCAGTCTGTGTGTTTGGCATTGAAATCTCCTCCCAGAAGTATATCTGGGTGGGTATTCAACGTAGTTCTGCAGTCTAATTGTGAAGTTTGCTATGGTGTATGTATGTGTAAACCCTCCATGTTGTCTGTCTTGTCTGATGGTGAATATTCTGGAGGATGTATGTGTTGATGATTGTGATTTGTTTATTGTGCCTTATTTTGATGATAAATGCTTGTAGTTCTGTATGTCTGTCTACTTGTGTTAGTGTTCTGATGTGCTGCGTTTTTCAATGTAGCTTTAGGATATGTTATGGTGTATGTATGTGAGTTGGTTTTCTAAATGACCAGGCCTCCGCCATCTCCATGTTGTCTGTCTTGTCTGATGGCTGTGTAATTTGGTATGTTGGGTGTTTTATGTGTGTGTTTCAGTTTTGTTTCTTGAATGATGGCTATGTGGATCTTTTGTTTGTGCATGAAATGTTTTAGTTCAATGTTGTTTGTTAACGAATGCCATCAATGTTTAATTGTAAGATGTTTATGTTGTGGCGATTATGTCTAAGTGTGTCAACCTTTGAAGATCTGTCTGTGTATTTAGTGGTGCATTTCTGTGGAGGGCGTTAGGTGAGTGTGTGCTATGGGGTGTTGGGGTTTGTGGGGATGTTTGATTTGTAGGAATGGGTGATGGTGTTCTGGGATTGGAGGGTGGTGATTGTATTTAAATGATGTACAAACAGTATTTACTATTAAAGAAAATGGTAAGCTTTAGGTGAATGTAAATTGTATTACAGTATAAAGATTGTAATTCATATTACACACAAGGTATTTGCATCATTGCTTTATAAGTGGAGTTGGTTTTCTAAATGACCAGTTACAAACAACCATACCCTACTGAAAGTGGGAACACTTCTTGGTTCCTGTAAAACTGTTTCCTTTGTTAATTAAGTATTTGTAAAACAAAGGAGAGCTAATAAACTTGTATCGAAGTAGCCTGATAACTAGTTGGTTAATGATTACTTATTTGCATAATGTTATTGTTATAAAACAGTATTGAACAAGACTATTAGTGATAGCAAGTTTCATATTTATCATGAAATACTGTACAGTATTTTACAGTATCACTAACATCTCCCCCTGCATATTATCTTGAACTTTTTTTTTTCTTAAAGTATATGCATTATTTTTTATTTAACTTTGTGCACCATATGCATTGCCATATATAGCATGCATAACTTCATGCTATGATTTTTTACACAAGCAAAAGTTGTTTTTTAATTCAGATTTACAAATTTATTTTCAGCAAGCAGAGAACCTGTTCAACAGCATTGGTTGTCTATTTACTTCAGCTCCTCCTTGTAGTTTTGATAAAAGTGGCAAGACTCCATCACAGAATGATAATCCAGAGGGTAATTATTATCATTGTTGAACAGTACTCATGTTGAGCTGACTGAATATATATCCATGCAGTGAATGAATTTTCAGCAGAGAAGCGTTCTTTAAGTTATTCATAAAGGCCAGCATTACTTCATTGCAAGTGGGAGCCTCTTTACTAACTACTGTATATGATAATGCCTCAGTCTAGTTCACAAAGCTGGTGAATGGCTTGTTGAAAGTGTTTGTTCCATTTTTCATGTTTTGCATGCATGATTTGTAAAAGATGTAGCATTTAGTTTTGTAACTAGAGATTGGGTTGCATTCTAGTTGTCTCATAAGTTAAGGCGATGCTAGTTGGGATCTCCATTTACAGTACAGTATGTAGTGCACTATGCAAGTAAAGATCTCTACTTATACCTGTATACTGTGCCATCTTTATCTTAGGTTTGATATGAATACTTATCTTGTTTTATTATGCATGTATTATTTGATCATCATTTATAATAGTTCCACATTTACTGTGTAATTGCAATTATTTTATGCTGCACAAGAATGAACAGTACTACACTACCTGTCATGTGTACAGTATTTCGTCTGCAAAATTGTCCTATGTTTAAGGCCCTAAGGTGTATCCAATCACTTTCGTTTTCCTGTGTTGTATGTAAATCCCTAGATTCTGGTCATGAAGTTTGTATACGCAATTGGTTTTTACCTTGGGTGCTGGTTTTGCTCTTGTTTATCATGAGGTCCTAGTTCTCAAACTGAGGCAGATAGGAGGTGGAGAACACTAATATTTTGATATATTTCTTGTGTTCTACTTCTGATTTACTACTTTTTATCAGTTTTCTTTTGGATTACCTTTGAACAGGCCTTAGTAATGGCTGGTACCATTCTTTCCATTACAGTACTAGGATTTACCATAATACTTTTGTTTCGAATGTACCTACTATTCACTGGTCAGATGTGTCTCGTGTATGCTTGTATTTTTTTTTTTTGCACAACTATGATCTCTTGTTATCTTGATCAGTAATTGCTTGTGGTTTTGCAGTGGTTTGGTGAATTATTTGTTTTCATATTAACTCACCCAGTAATTACTTTAGCTAAAAGTTTCTAACTCTATGGCAACTTCAATTTTGAAATTCTCGGTAGCGATAGTTTTTTGTTTATGTAGGTGACTAACCCTGCCCACTTTTGGGGTGAAGAGAGAAACAACTAAGCCAAGAGCTTCACTTTTAATTCTGCCACCTTAACAGTAACAGCTTTAAGAATAGCAGCTTGATTTTGTTTTTCGGCGTGAAAGTCTTGCCATTTGGTGATCTACTTTTGGCTTGGTAGCCTTTGGATTTGTATTGTTTGACTGATTTATTTAGTACTTTTCCCAATTTTGACTATTGTTCTCTCAGGAGATTGACTCAATTTTATTTTGACTCTGTTAGCTAGTAATTATGTCTGATTCTAGCGCATCGAGTTTTAGGTATTGTAGCAGAGGTTGCAATACTCATTTGACCACAGCATGTTATGATTCACACACCCTTTGTATGACATGCAGAAGACGAATTTGTTCAATTGACTTGATTTGTGAGGAATGCTGTGAATGGGACAAAAGAAAGTGGAAGACATTGACCTCTCACCTAGCAAAATTAGAAAGGGATCGTAAGCCGAGGTTAAATTAGCTACTCTAGACGTGACCCAGGAATCTATTGAGGTTAATATGACTGCTAAAGTAATTCCTCCTGCTTCCAGCCCTCCTCCTGCACCACCAATCTCCGCTCCTGGTTCCCTCGTTCCTGACCTGAATCGCTATGCCAGTCTCAAATCAAAATTCGATAGGAAGTTTGATTTTCTTGCTCCCTCATTGAAACACCAGTTTTCTTCACCTACTCATTCGATTACTGAGTTGGCTACTCCCAGATTGGACCCTTCTATGGCACTGCTGCAGAAGCAGATAGACAACATTTTTGGTCTTCTTAAGAAGTCGACTTCTGCTGCTTCAGTAGCGCCTGAAGATCCCTCATTGTCCCCAGTCTCATTGGAGGAGGAAGATTTGGGACAGGATTCCATCCCATCGGCTTATGCTGCCTTAATGAATTATATACTGGATAATTTCTCAGATTTCTTCGCTCTGACAGCCCCTTCGTCTCCGGCTTCCTCATTTATGATAAGTAACTTACCCGGGGATTTGTCGAAACTTCCCAAAGTGGTTCTGTTTTCTTCATCTAAGAAGGCTATGAGAGAAGTAGATCTCGGGCTCTCGGAGAAAAGACGCCAGGGCAAGGCATGTTTTAGTACTCCGCCTTCCTGCCTTTTGGCCAGGAGGTATAGGTTTTATGTGACTGGAGAGGCCCCCTCCCTGGGAGTGGCTGCCTCCTCCCAGGGGGACTTCTCTGGCCTCACTGATTCGGCCCATAGGTTGGCTTTTTCCTCAGCAAAGACCATGTTCTCTGTGCTGAAGATGGATCATTTGCTCAAGAGCATGTTTAAGGTGTTTGAAGTGTTTAGTTTTCTAGACTGGGCCATAGTGGCATTGGTAAAGAAGATTAGAGATTCGGATCTGCCTCAGGATATTGCCACTGACTGGAGAAGTGTTCTCTCTTTTGCTGATAAAGCATTTCGAGATGGTTCTTTTGAGATTTCTGCCCTTTATGCTATGGGGATTTTGAAGAAGAGGGAACTTTGGATCTCGTTTGTCTGTAAGGGTGTCACTTCATTGCATAAATCAGCTCTCCTCTTTTCGCCCTTGGATAATACACACCTTTTCCCACAAGCCAAGGTAGAAGAAGTGGCTGCTCACCTTTATAAGAAGTCTACACAAGACCTGCTCTCGCAATCTACGAGGCATCTGAGAGAGTGGAATGCCCCCCCTTTCAAGTCATCTTCTCCTCTTCAGCCCCAGCCTTTTGAGGAGGCAGACAGAGAGCTCAGTCAAGATCACGGACTTCTGTATGCTTTGCCCCACGTGCGGCCAAGAGACCCTCCACCAGACCTACAACCCGCAAGTGAATCTTCAGTCCTTCATGCACCTGTGGGAGCCAGACTCTAACTTTGTTTGGGGAAGTTGGAGAATAAGAGGAGCAGATCAGTGGGTGATAGAAGTATTAAGGGAAGGGTATTCTATCCCCTTCAAAGAGAAACCCCTCTTATCCAGCTCTCCTGTCAAATTGACGGCGTACTCTGTAGGATCAATGAAGTATTTAGCCCTCTCGGAAGAAGTGTCGCCTGTCCTCAAGAAGAAGGCGATAGAAGCGGTGGAGAACACCGAGTCCAGGGTTTTTACAACAGGATTTTTGTAGTACCAAAAGCCACGGGAGGATGGAGACCGGTACTTGATGTGAGCTCTCTGAACGTCTACGTACAGAAAACGAAGTTTCATATGGAAACGGTCCAGGCTGTCTATCATCCATTCGTTGAGGGGACTGGATTATTTCTCTTGATATGAAAGATGCTTACTACCACATTCCCATCCAACAGGACTCAAGAAAGTACCTGAGATTCATTCATGGGAATCAAGTTTTCCAGTTTCAAGTGCTATGTTTTGGCCTGTCAACAGCACCACAGGTGTTCACCCGAGTTCTAGCCCCATTGGCCAATTGGCTTCACTTCCTGCGAGTGAACATTTCCCTATACAGTATTTCGACAATTGGTTAATACGCTCGCCCACGAGAGAGAGATGCATGGAGGACCTTCAAAGGACATTATTTTGACTCAGGATCTAGGTTTGCTGTTGAACCTTCAAAAATCCCAACTGACTCTGTATTTGGGGATGAAGATCGACTCTCAGAATTTTCAGGCTTCTCCCTCCCCCAGAAGGATAGAAGCCTGCCTCAAGAAAGTCAACCTTTTCTTTCCCTTCAGAAGTGTTCAACCACTCAATGGATGAGTCTCCTGGGCACTCAGTTGTCGATTGAACAGTTTGAGAGGTTGGGAAGGCTGCATGTGAGACCTCTACAATTCTTATTAAGAGTCAGTTGGGATTGCAGGATAAATCAGGACATATGCATCTTCCTAATAACGCAAGAGATAAAGGAGGACCTGCGCCGGTGGAATGACACAAGCAGACTTTTGGAGGGAAAGTCTCTTTCAGTAGTGAACCCCAACCTAGACTTCTTCTCTGACGTGTCGGACGTAGGTTGGGGAGCTCTCCTGGAGGGAATAGAAGTTTCGGGAGTTTGGTCCAAACAAGAGAAGGCTCTGCACATATACATCAAAGAACTGAAAGCATTGTTGGTGCTTGGTGCTTCCTTTCTCTTGTAACAGTTGAGCCCCACAGCTACTGTTCATTTTTTTAGGGGGGAAAGCATGCACATCCTCTTTCCCTGGGAAGGATGTGTTGGTTGGGCTTCTCCTCAGTGTGAGAGGTTTGATAGGAGGATTAAGAAGGAAAAGAAGTATTTGCCAGCCTCATCAGAGGAAACGCACTTCTGGTGACATTGCCGAAATCCTTTGTTTTCCCCTCCTGCATTCTTATTTACTGTCTGCTGGTAGTGTTCCCTTCCCTTGGGAGCTAGTTCTCTAGTTATAAAGAAGTCTGGCCATGCCCTCTCTTCAGAGTATGACACTTGTTGGCCCATGTTGGGCCTCATCTCGAGTGGTAATCTAGCCCTCTTGCTTATCTGATTCTTATGTTCTAGGTATGCAGAAGACAATCGCTGTTGGATTACCTGTGAAAGATTTGGCCTATGTTGAATATTCCTGGTAGTCCTTTTTTTGCAGTGTTCCCAGACAACTTGGCAGAGGAGAAGGAACTCTCTCTTTTGCCTGCGCCTCCTGCTGTATCTGCAACTGTTCCTGCTTCCTCTGCTATAACAAACGAAAGGGAACCTCCTGTTGTGGTAGTGCTACCAGTAGTGTATCCTTCTATGGTAGTGCTACCAGTAGTGTATCCTTCTATCAGTTTGATGTCTATAGTTCCTGCCACGACCTTCTCTGTGCTTTAGAAAAAAGTGCTCCCAGTGTTCTTCCTTGGTATTGTTTTCAACTTCCTTCTTCTTGGCCTCTTTTCCCCTCTCATAGGAGGAAAAAGGGGAATCTAAGGCCTCTTGCAAGAAGTCCCATCAGAATTTGTGCATATACTCCTTCTCAAGGGAGAGCAGGGCTTTCTGTCACTAGCATGTGATTGTGAAGCCTCTGGCAGGGCAGGTGGTTATGGACCTACCCACTCAGGTGAGACAACTGCTCCTGTCTGTTCCAAACATGATTATTCAGAATCTGTGTAGGATGATTCTGCGCATCCTGTGCATGCTGGGTCTTCGGACCATGCATTCTGACAATGAGTAGCCCCCTCCTGTGGCTCCTAGAGTGTCAGTAACATCATCTTGCTTGGCGAGTGTATATTCTCTAGAGCATGCAAGTACCAAGTATTCTAACTCTAGGGAGAGGTCTCCTTTAGGCTCTTCACATGTAAGGTGAGTGAGACTGGCAGTGTGTGTGCTTGCTAATCTGCACCTCCTCCTAGGTTTTGGGTTACCAAGTATGGGGCCAGTGTTAGGGTGGCAGAGTCCAAACCTGACTGTCATGTGAACAGTGTCCCTGCTTGATCTCGTGTAGTTTCTCTTAGGAAGAGTTTATATGTTCCTCAAAAGATTAACAGCGAGTGAAGGAGAAGTCAATTGTCCTTCAGGATGGATACAGGATTCCATTTAAGGACCAGTGTCCCATTATGTATCTTCCAAACACTGGCATTGTTCCACCCATACCTTCTGGATTTGCCAAATCTCTGGCCCTTCCAGTCAGAGGTGAAGGTGATGAAGGAGAAAGGTGCAATAGAAGTCTTAGAACTCCAGGGTTTGACAGTTATCTGTTCTTAGGGGAGAAAATGAAGGTTTGGAAACTAGTGATTGATCTCTCTTTGCTGAAAGTTTGTTCTTTAAGACTCATTTCAAGTTGGAAACAGCATGTTTGGTACTGAAATCCATCTAGAAACAGCATTTTTGGTACTGAAGTCCATCTGAAAGGGCAACTTCATGCTTTTGATAGAGCTGAAAGCTGTATATTCTCAGGCGCCCATCCATCAGTACTCTTGGAGGTTCCTCCACTTTGTTTCCAGAGGGACCATATACTAGTTCCAAAGTCCAGTGCTCAAAGTAAAATTTGGAGAAGTGGGATATCATTTGTAAGCAACAGACATGCTCATAGATTTGGCAGTGGTGAGAGCCTTCAGAAGCTTGTGTGGAAAAGTAGAGAGAGAGAGAGAGAGAGAGAGAGAGAGAGAGAGAGAGAGAGAGAGAGAGAGAGAGAGAGAGAGAGAGAGATTCCTCATCCACTTTTGTTAAGACAAGCTCCTTTCTGTCTTCATAGTGAAAGACTGTTGCTCAGCCTTGTCACAGGTCTTTAAACTTAGGGGGCTGAAATCACTCTCCTATTGAGAGTAATGATGACTACTACAGTTGCTCATAGCAACAGGTGAATGTGGGTGATTGGGTTCATAAGCTTGCTTATGATTAAATCCCCAGACACAAGTTTGTTCATCCCCATCACCTACTCAGTGTTCTTGGGGAGCAGGCAGATTGGTTTTGAATTTATATGTAGCTGATCGCTTGGGCACCTGCTCATATTTGTGGGACTTTGGTTGAATCAGTTTTCAACTGCTCTCTGTCAGGTTGAATCAGTTTTCAACTGCTCAAGTATGTGACAGAGTGGAGTGAATGGATCAGGTCATGAGTTTGCCCTTGACTAAACCTGGCCTCCTTTTTAATCTCTTGGTGTGGTGTGAACATATCAGTTCATGGGCTTGCTCATCTATTTCCAGGAGCATGACCTCGGTTGTACCCATTCACCTGTGTACACTTTTAAGGAGGAAAGGACTGACTCAGACTCTACCCCTGCTTGTGCACTTCCAGAAACACAGAGGGATAAGTTTGCTTTTAGCATAGCGTCCTGCTCTCCTTTTGGGACTCCATTCTTGGGATTTCACTCTGTTACATCTTTAGATATTATAGAAGAAAATTTGGAGGTGCAGCTCTGCCTTCACCTCTTCTTTGTCTGTTCACCTGACACTGGTTCTCTGTTGAAAGAAGTGTTTACTTGTTTTCCTTTATCTCCATTGATAGCCTCACCCCATTCTCCTCCATGGGGAGTATGGTATTCATTATGTTTTCCCTGGTAATAAGCCTCCTTGTGGAAGGGGAAGCTTTATTTTATGAGTCAAGCAACCTAGAACTGATGTCGGTGTAAATGGCTCCTCCCTAGCCTTTGGGTTAATTTTCTTCCTAATAATCTCAAGAGGAAGGGAAGACATTTTGTTGTAGTAATCAACTTCAACTTCAGTCAGGCACTTGCTACTACCCAGTGCTGTTGTCATGTTTTGGTGCTTACCACTTTCTCAAAAGTGAAGGTTAACTTGAAGGAGACCTTAGCACCTCCCCGTCCGACCTAACCCCCTTTAGTGATTTCTCTGGTCTCATTAGTGAAGAAGGACCTGGTTTTCTGCCCATGTTCTAGTTGACAAGGTTGGAGTTGCAGCTTCCTGTTCAGGAAGAACTTCAGTAAGGTTCAAGGAAGGAGCCTGACCTTCAGGCCATTTTCCTCATCTCTACAAGAGGAGACTTATAGGCCCCTAGCTGTAATTCCTTAGCCCTACAGTTGTTGTAGCCTTCCCAACTGCCAATTGCAGATGCTATATAAACTTCGTAGTTAGGCTAAGTTATAGAAAAGATCTTTGGAAAATGGATCTCTTTCCCCCCCTCCCTAATTTTAAACAGCCCTAACCATGTTTACACTGATCAGGCAAATGCAGGTGAGCTACGCAATTTGAATTCCTATCAGAAGACTCGGGATTGACATTGTGCTCTCACCATCCTCTCTTTGACAAGAGAGGTGGTAGGCTAGTGTCATAGTTTGTTCTTGGGTGATGATACCCGGTAACCTGGATTTCCTGCCAGTCCTCCCCCCCCCACTCTCAGCCAATCAGCCTCTTGCATTAGATGTAAGGCTGGGTAGGAGGTTACAGGAGCCAACCTTCCTGCTCAGTATATTAGACTGGGAAGCTGGCATTTCTTTGGTAGTTACAGACTGTCCCTTCAGTCTCTTGCCTTAGGACGGACTATTTGGGATATGACAGAGATCAATAAACTCAGGTTCTGATTCCTTAACAATGCCAGTCTTGTTTCCATAAGGCAAAATCTCCCACCTAGAGTGTCTCCATATAAAAGACCAAGTTTTGTATTTTCATACAAAAAAGTTGCTAGTTCAAGATAACAGCATTTTCCCTGGATATAACAAATTTGATGTCTATTATCATTCCTGCATATTTGTCTCTTTAATTGAAAGAATAATATTTAGGTCAACAATGGGTGAGTGGGTAGTAGCCAGCCACCCATTTACTTGCCACAAATAACTACCTTGTTGCCAGGCATGATCCGTTTTATCCTGTGAGGTTGTTAAAGTCAAGATATTTGGAAAGGAATGGTCTGTAGTTGTGTAACAAGCTGTATTCAGTGATCTTGGTAAAAGGTACATCTTTGCCCATTGTACCTGTAAGTTTTGAAGTTTTCCATGTAACTTCCAGCCTTTGTAGTTGCATGAAATAAAGGTACTTCAAAGTTTAGTGCTTTGTTAGAATATTGTTATTTTTAAAATACTATTTGCCCTTTTTTAAATACAAGGTGTATGTCCTTTTTTCCAGATATGACTGAACATAAGAGAGTATTTGCTACCCTAATTGCTAGAAATGCAAAGGATATTGATGCACTCATAGAGTCACTGCCCTCTGAGGATTCTTCAGCTGAACTTCAAGTAAGAACATTTGCTGTTACTAGCTATGTATTGGAAAGCAGTGGTTATATCTTCTAGTAATTGTTTGGTGTTTTGGTGTACAGTTCTAAACAAAATGTTGGTAGTGAATTAATATTGTATTTTCAAGAATAGTGAACTGCAGTAACCCCTCGATTATCCACATTTACATTATCTGGAACTCGCATTAACTGTATGATGGCTTTTGTTTAAAAGCATATGTAGTGTTTACGTTAAAGCTGTATTGACAAGCTAGGGGGATTAAGGGTATGGGGTTGCCGTTTTATATCTGAAGAATTTTATGTGACTTTATCAGGCAGGGCCTTGGCTTGATTATTGTGGACAATTAAAGAGGGCAGTACTGTATTTACTGAAATGCCAGTATGATGATTACAAATATAAAAAAATATTTGACATACATACTCTGGAGTTGTTAGTAATACATAGAAATACTGAACTAAATGATTGTATTGTACAGTGTAGCCATACAAACCCTTCTGGTAGTCTAGTCAAGTGTGGTTTTTGCTTTTCACAGCAATGCTAAATTGAATCCTTTCAAATGTATACACAGTTTGTTTTAATTACCATATAGGTGATCACCTCTTCTAGTGGCCTTGTGTGTAACTGTTTGCATTAGAATTACCAAAAAATATTCTTTTCCGGCCCATCAGACTTACGACTAAAGTTGTTGGCTGCTTTATTTTTGAAAAAGCTAAATATGTGACTGTAAAAATGTTTGCAGTCACAATTTATCAAGTAACGGCAAGTGAGGTTTTCAAATTCTCCAAACCTTTCTGTAAAGGTAAAACATGAAAATTATTACAGTAATAGTTTTTCTATATCACTGAGGCTAACAGTTTCCTTCCATATACATTTCAGACTGCAAGCATGAGATTGTTAGAACAAGAAGGAGAGGATGCAGCCTTACGTCTTCAGAGAGGCATTGAACAAGGAGATAAATTGCTAGAAGAAATTAACAGAGCCTTAACAGAAATTGCCAATACACAGCTAGCCATTAATCGCATTACAGATGCATCTCAGGGTGATGCTATTAAGATATAGGTGAAGAGCTTACCAGGTAGTATTAAATCTCTGCACAGTTTATATACTATACTTATTTTTGAGATGCTGAATATAACTTTGGTATCTCTTCAGGTATAAAGGAAAGGAATCAAAACTTGATGGAATAGACCAAGTAATTCTGAAATACATATTTGTCCTGAAGTAAGTGAATTACTGTACTGCATGTAAAAATGCAATAAAAAGATATCTGGGTCTCACATTGACCATATATTTGTAAGATTAATAGTATGATGTGCATTTTGAATATAACAACCTGATATCTAAGCAAATGAATTTATATGTAGTTTTTATACTTTTTGCAAGTCATGAAAGAGTAGATCGAGAGCTTCTTTTGTGTATAAACCAAATGATAGATTTAGTGATTTCTGATAACCACTGCAGGACAAACATAAGAGTATTGATGTAATTGGTATAAGACTACCTCTTACAGTAAGTCATGATGCTCTTTGTTCTTCCGACTAAATTAATGAATAATAAATGGTTGGTAAATACATTTTTTAAGGAAAACCAAGTAGATGGAGTATGTTAAAGAAAATAAGCAATATTGCTTTTTTCATAAAGCAGTACAGTATATGCTTTAACTTGTCAAAGGAGGGGTATTGAAAGTAGGTATAGTTTCAGTTGACATTGAAGTTTTTTATTGGTTTTCCTTTAAAGTTTTTAGACCAAGTGTTAAAAATTAAGCTTGAACTAACCATTCAATTTTTTAACCTGTTATTGATTTCTCTTTCCAGACAAGATTAATATTGTTTTGATTAATGTGTTACAATCGTGATTTTAAACAATTTCATAATTTTTGCATTGTTATAACATGTGAATAAATAGATTCAGTTTAGAGGGATAGCACATTATCTTTGCCTCTCCCTTTTAGCTTAAAGATTCGTGATACTGAAGTTCTTTTCTATTACTTTCAGACAGATTTTCAGGAAATTTTTATATCTTTAGTCTAAAATGATGTCTAGAGAAATTTTATTATCAACTGTGTTAGGTTGTGCTGTAGAATATATGGCTATTGATGATGTTCATGTTATGCTGCATGTTCTTGTTATTTCTGATACCGAGTTGTGAAGTACTGAAAGGAGTGTCACAAAACACTGTTTGACATTTTATAACATGGAATCTATTGAAGAGCAGAACAGTACAGTAAATAGCAATTATTGTGGAATTTGGAAATTTGTTTCATTCTACAAAGCAAAGTGTATTGGAACTTACTTTGTTCCTGTGGGGATACAAATACTACTCCTGTAATATATGGGGAGTATCCTTAAGCGCATGCACTGGCCGGTTGTGGACTGACTAATAAAGGGTGGTACCAAGGTAGAGATGGGGAGAGGTGATTCTCATTCTCACCTAATTGACATTACACCTTGTCCTTCCGGCCACGACACATTTCATGACATATTTCCTAGTGTGATCTTTTTACAGGTGCTAACTGTTTCCTTTGTGTGAATCTTGTGCATTTTTGATTTCTCAATCCCAAGTGGTTTCTTATGTGACATGCATTTTTGTGTCCAAAATAGTGCTAGTGTTAGTTTTTTTTCAGTGCTTTTGTTGGGTTTGTCTCAGTGGAAAGCAGACAGAACAAACTGTTGTTCATCAGTCAACCTTGTAATTGTTTTTGGTGGGAAAGCAGCAGCTTCTAATGGAAGGTTCATCAGCATTTGTCTCATTCTTTGATTTATATACTAATAGTAATAACTTTAAGGTCTCCATAAGGCACTCACAATCTCCTGAGGTAGTTTATTTATGGTTACATGATGGCTTTATAGACTGTTTCATTGGAAAAGGGTTTTCTGGTTGCAGTGTTCCTTCCTGTTGAGCTTCCTCTAATGGGCGTGACTTAGTCTGCAGTTCCTGACTAGACCAACCCTGTGGTGCGAGGCAAATAAGGACAGTGAAAGGAAGGGTAGGGGAGCCCTTTGCGCTCTTCTTCATCTTTGTCATCGTCTACCTTCACCACGCTCTCTTTTCCTGCATAGGCAGGCATTGAGATAAGGAGTCTAGTCCTCGCTTACGAGGTCTAGATAGACTTCTTTCTCACAGTCTCCCCCTTAGGGGAAGGATGGGGTACACAGTCATTAGCAGTGATCAGCTTAACCTTAGGGTCTGCTACTATCTCATTTCGTAGCAAGTTCTCAGACTCCAATCAAGTCATGGCTGTTCAGCTCATTGGCTTGGTCTACAGTCTTCCCTCCTCTTACAGTGACACTCTGGAGTTGCATGGAGAAGGTTTTGTGTGGCTTGGTCTGTCAACCAGATTTTAACAGTGGCAAGGGGGTATTTTGTTTTCACGATGCAACCATGGTTGGATGACTGTGGTGGACAAGTGAGCAGAGCAGCTCTTCCCACCACAACTCCTTGTGGTTACTCAGAGAGCAGTGGCATGACCCACTCAATTTAGGATTCACATTGCTCGTTTACCAGTTGCATAACTGGTCTATGGATCAGTTTTGTACACGTTGCTGGGATGGTTCTTCCTCAAAGCCTTCTTTCAGGACTTTTTTGGGGTGAACCTGCATCGCCTCCATGCTCGAGATGTTCTGGAACGTGCATGGTCCGAGCAGTCTCCAGGGAGAGTTCTTGAACTCTTCCACCTCCTGTGAGTACGGCTAGCCTCATGACAGGTAGGAGAGTTGGAAGAGTAACACCAGGGTGTGTTCCTCTCCTTTCCTGGTTTTACCAAATATTGGAAAAAGTTGGTGGTGGTGTTCAAGTTAGAACAGGGCTCCAACAGTGAAACTGCCGTGGCTCAGATGAGGCTCTTCTCATTGACTATGGAAATTTGGAATGCTCTCGGAAGTAGAGTTCTGTTGGGTATCCTCTTTATTTGAGGGAGGAGCAGCATAGACCTCCAAGAATCAGTTGGTGACTGTTCCCCTTTTCTGATGCCATGATGGAGGATAACCTCTCTCTTGTAGTAGTGGGAGCAGAACTGATTTCTTGCAGTTCTCCTGAACAGCTAGATGCTTCTGCATTAGGACTTTTTCCTCCAATCTTAATACACAACAAATAACTCTGGGTAGTACCTCGGCTTTGCGTGCCTGAAGCAAAATTGTTTGCCATTTCATAATGCTGTTTTAAACTGATGATGGCTTTTTCCCAGGAATATTACATACTTCCCACCTTTAGTTCTGCTTGGGCTATCTTAATGGTATTCCACTTATTGCAACACCCTTCACTTACAGATATAGTGCTTTCAAGGGCAATTCTTTCAGACATTGAGTGACTTCTCACATTTTAGTCACAGTCTAAAGTTTGTGGTCATTCAAGCTAAGTCTAACCTTGTCCTTAAGCATCAGATAAAATACCTGAGCTTACTGACACTTGGCAGTGGAGTGCCCTTTAAATAGCCTCTTATGTTAATGAACTTTGGGAGATATTGGTGCAGTTCCTGTCCCAGCAGGAACAGCCTTCTTGGCCATGGCAGGTGGTCCTAGGTCTTCTGTTGCCGTGAGGCATCTTGTATTGATTGTATGAACCTTTCATGTTCATTTCTGTGTCTGATATGGCACTGAAGTGTTGATTCAGATGACTTGCCAATCCTTTTAAAGTAAGCATTAAGGTTTGTAATGGCTTCCTTATTCTCTACCTTCAGTATTGAAAGTATCTGAATAGAGGGAGAGTGCAAATCTTGGGTGAATTTTTGTCTTAGGTGTGTGCTGTTTGCACTGCACTGTTCTCTTTGAGTTTGCAGCTCGCTTAACATTGCAGATTTTCAGAATGGATGAGTCTCTCGGTGGATGAGCAGCAAACCTCTGACACAACGTTTCAAGTAAAGGTGAGTGGTGTCTCATACTTTGCTTCCTTTAGCAGTACAGGTACTTGAGTGGACAGTGTTGCTGGGTTGGCTGCATTATGCATTCTGCACAGCAGAATATTATTACAGTTTTACATCAACTGTGATTGTCTGAAGTACAAGGGCATTTTGGTCCCTGCTCTCCTGATAGTGTAGAAGTTTTGAGTATTAGATTACCCATACTCAGTGGGAATAGACTAGTTACAGAGAACTAAATGTTATGTAATTTTTCAGCTCTAGGAGTGTCATTAACTTCCATCATGTGTATAACACTTTGATTGTTTGTTGTTTTCTTTCTCCGTCTTCAAGGAGTGATATACAAATTGTTTCTCATTCCTCCTCCTTCTTCACTTGGCACTTCTTTGTTGGCCTCTGGCAGAGGGGTTTCTTTGGTCGAAGCGCCATGCGAGTGATTTTCCTTTGTCAGCGTTTCATTCACCTTTTCCATTGAGCGGTGGTTCCTGCAACTTTTTACACTAGAATTCTCCAGAAGCTCTGAAGAGACGTTTTCTCATACATCTTAGTATTTTCAGCAGACCTGCATCAAGGGGAGCATCATCTATGATTAGTACTATAGAAGGGGAACCCTTTCTGCTTGCTTATACTCAGCAGTCAAAGACTTTGACCTAAGCTGAGTCAGGTTCCTTTCAGTGTATGTGGTATCAAGGCTAAGGCTTGCCCAGGTCTAAGTGGATTAGCCCTCTCTTCGGAGTTAAAGGTCTATTTTTTTTCCTCAAACTTCAGTCATGAGTGATTACATTCTTGGGCTTTAAGCACCTAGAGGTATTTTTCAAGACAATTCTGATGTTGGATAGTACCTTTGGACTGTTCTTTACTATCCTTGGCGCATTAATGAAGAAGTCTTTTGCGTGAGGCATCACATTGGCTTTTGGTAGGACAGACATTGCTCTCATTCCATTGTTCCCCAATGGGAATGGTAGCTCTAGTTGCTTGATGAAAGGTCAAGTTTCTGAATTCTTCCCTGTGAATTTAAGGTGGGGTTCTGGACGAGATATTGCTTTACTGGCATGCACTTCATGAAATTATTCACTCCTGGGATCTGATGTGTTTTCTTTCATTAGTACTTATTCACTCCTGGGATCTGATGTGTTTTCTTTCATTAGTACTAATTAAAATTAGCAACTTGTCTAGAAACCCTTTCGTGTGGCTTCATCTCTCTCATTATCCTTCGTCCAAGAATTTGTGACCGAGAAGCCAAATCCTCTGTGCCAAACCCAAGGTTTGGGAGTTTCTAGGTCCCCTCTCTACAGTAAGAGGGCTAGTTGAAATGTTGCTATACCCCATTTATGCCCTATTTTACTAGAGAAGGAACAATAACCTCAGACTAGAGTACAAGCGCCATTTTGTGAGTACGGGATGTCGCAAGAGGAGGTATTCAAACATCATCATCTGGTTATGTAAGGTATATACCTCAAACATCATCTCCTGGTTATGTAAGGTAATCTCCAAAGCTTATTACTCCCCCAACTGTGCAGAGGACCATCCAATTTGCCCAGGAGCTTACAACACTATCAGGCATCAGGGCCTCTCTTGCTCTCTGGAAGAACTTCTTGGTCCAACAGGTAATGATGGCAGCAGTATGATGCTTTCAGACAAACTTCACCTTAATCTGTTTGAGGGAAGTTGCCCACAACTTCCTTGAATCCTTCTCGTTGGATCCTGTGGTAGTAGCTCAGTAAGTAGTGTTACTACCGGGGACTATTCAAGCATCCTGTGGCTCATTTGAGTGCTTTGGCTGGAGTGTGTGGCTTCTGGGGAGAGATGTGGTGTGTGCACTAACCTGTTCTCTCTTCCATGACCCATACCCAGAAACATTTTTGCAGGAATACAATCTAGACCTGAATGAGTACTGGTACGTGACACAATGAGCCCTTGTTCTACTAAGCTAGAATGTGAGCCCAATATCTTCCCTTTTCTAGAATGAGAGCCCAATATCTCCCCTTTTGTAATTAGGAGGGACAGGGAAGAAAAGGTAAAGCCTTTTATCCATAACAAAGTACCCCTTTTGTAATTAGGAGGGACAGGGAAGAAAAGGTAAAGCCTTTTATCCATAAAGTACTGACCAACAGTTTCCTGCCTCAGCTGGAGGAGACAGTTCTTCAGGATTACAGTAGTCCTATGTGATTCCAGTCTGCATTGTGCAGAGTGGGGATAGAGGGAAGTACTGCCCTACCCTCTAGGTCAGTGCCACAAAGGTCGAGGGTTCTCAGCTTTACCTGTGGGTACTACCATCCTCCTAATGTAGTAAGCCTCCCTAGTACTGCATATGAAAAGCTTACTTTTGTATACCCTGTAGGAACAATGGCAGATTTTAAAAATAATTTGTACTTTTAATAGGTATACAAAAGTGTACCCGTTCCATATTGGAGATAACCCATCTTGTCTACCCTTCTTCATTTATTTTCCTTCAGTTTTTCATTCTGGTATGTGCCAGGACAGTGGATAACGTCAGTTGTGTGAGAATGGACATCCGTTCTCCCTCATCTCTGCCTGCATATCATCCTCATTTGGTCAGTATACAGCTGGTCCAGCGGGTGCACGAGAGAATACTCTCCATATATGAAAGGCTGTGGTTTGTATATCTAGGGAAAAAATGCAAATACTATAAGTTGAAAACTTTTGCATTTTGAAACTGGACTAGAATTTTGAAAAGTACAGTAGCAATTCCATTCCTAAATGTTGACATAGTTCATGAATCGGCATAAGAAAATATCTAGGATCTACTATATAGTTTTTCTTATATTAAGAAAACATTAAATTTATGGGGGAAAAGCAACCAGCTAGTTTTTATGGAGAATATAAAACTAGTATTTCAGTTTAAGTATGAAAAATGATAAGATGAAAACAAGAGCAGTAGAAAATTATTAGAAGTTTCGAAATTCAGATTCCTGTTGGGTGACCTAGTCATTATTTAGTAATGGTAATTACAATGTGTAATTGAGGTCACAGACAAATGGAATTTGATGTGGGACTTGAAAAAGAAAATGTGAAATGGTAAATGACCACTGACTTTTTCATACCTTTGTTATTCCTATGATTTTAGCTTTTAAGGACATTTTATGGAGTATATGAAATGGTGTTAAACTAAAAAAAATAAAGTTACATTAAATACTTTTGTATGATTTAGAAAATGTACCTCCTGGCTGTTTTAATAGCTGTTTGCAGCAAGTTGAGCCGCCTCGTGTTGTAGTAACTATGTCTTAAGTAGAAGGGAATTATAATATATAACAATGTTTTACAGTTGAAATTAAGTGTTCATTGTGGTGTTACTTCCAAGGTGGGAAATGGTGTAATGTATAGCGAATTGTGTATGTTAGGGCAGAATGTTTGTATAGATAGTTATACAGGTAAATATGCTATAAAATACTGAAGTCAAGAGATCTGAAATATAGACCAAATTTCCAAAGAAACTGAAGTCCAGCAGACCATGTTTATCTTTTACAACATATTGACACAAGATTCTTCCAACAATTAGGGTAATTCAGATATGGATCAACATTCAAACCTAATCATTGATCTAAAGCAGCAAGAATGAAAAATTGAGTACAATTACAATAAAGGTATTTTTCTATTGCAGTATAAAATACTGTATAGACATACAATACATTAATTATTGATTAGACTGCCAAAACCAGTGGTCAAGAAAAAATGAGAGCGTGTAAACAGAGAGAAGCTACAATATTATGTGACCTTAAAAATGAATACTGTAATGTTAAAATGAAAAAGCATTCCTTTCAGCATCCCGTCATGGCTCACCCTCCTGTGCACTTCAGTTGACAAGCTGTTGTTTCTTTAATAAAAAGTTGCATTTTGTATGATCATATGGATTAATAATTAAATTATCTTTTATAACAAACAATCTAGCATCAGCATAAAATGAAATAAGATTTTTTCATGGTTCTGTCATGTTTTATTAAGTAGAAAGAAAAGTCATATTAACTAAGAGTCAGAACTTTAATTTCTTTATAAAAAGTTATGATGTCACATCAGGAATGTGTACATCAGATATAACACATCTGCTTAAAGCAGTTAAAAGTGTACTTGTTCCAAGCAGAATAAAAACCACTGCCTATCATGCAGGAGTACTCTTAAGTGTGATCTGAAAATATGTTGAAACAAGGTAGTTAACTGAAAACAAACAGGTGAGTTGGGTACTCTCCCATCTTACCTCTGGTGCCAACACTCTCCAATTGTGGTTGAGTAGATGTGTACTGTGCTTTCACTGACTAATTTGTTGAAGCTGTGTTTACTTGATTCTCTGTACCGTGTTTATCTCTTGTTTACATGTTGAATATTAAAAAGTTAAATTAACAGCAGTTGAATATTAAAAAGTTAAATTAACAGCAGTGCTGAGAGAGAGAGAGAGAGAGAGAGAGAGAGAGAGAGAGAGAGAGAGAGAGAGAGAGAGAGTGTGTGTCCTCTGTTCTGTAGATTCCCATCAATTTTCTCTCTTCTGCAAGGGTATGTTTTGCAGACCTGATTCATGCACTGTCCTTTGCAATGGAAGGGGTATTGCAAGAAATGGAAGAAAGCCATGGTGTCTTCAGGGGTACCTTACCCTTGGCACTGCTGAATCTTTTTGGCTCCATCCTCCTGGATTGCCTTCCCTCTCTCCCTGCTCCTTGTGCTTGTTCTCCTCTGACTTGGTTTGAGGGGGCACATGCACAAAGGAAGGCAAGCAGTACACACTCCAACAGTGATAAGCCATATGTGCAAGGTAAGCTCTCCCAAGGTGGGAGAGCCATGTATTTGAGTGGTTTGTCACCACCTACCTCTGCATCACTGTTTAAGTACCTGAGGATGATACAGTCACCCTCAGTAATTTAGGTGACTCATCTTTTGTCATGTTATTGGGCCACTTAATTTTGGCTAAAAGTCCCTTGGCCCTTCTGCTACTACAACTGTTCCCACCAAGGAATTATGTTAAGTCTCCTGTATTGGCTGTCCTGCCTGTGGGAGACAGCCCATGGTACTAGACACAGGCCATACTCCAATGATGCTTCTACTTCCTCCAACCTGTTTTCCTACTGAAGCTGAAGTGGGGAGACAGCCCCATGGTACTGGACACAGGCCATACTCCAATGATGCTTCTACTTCCTCCAACCTGACAGCAGCCCATGGTACTGGACACAGGCCATACTCCAATGATGCTTCTACTTCCTCCAACCTGTTTTCCTACTGAAGCTGAAGTGGCCAAAGTATACATGGTTGTGCAGGCCCTTGGGATGTTCCTGGTTTGCTCAGACCTGTTATGGGCATGCTCAACACAGCACATGAACTTGAGTCCATGGCTTTTAGTAGCTTGGCTTTGGCTGAGCATAGGGAGTTATTTGGGAGGGTTAACAGCGGTTTGGAACGTGCTTGTTCCATTTCGTGAGTCCGTCTAGACTTGTGGTTCATTGATTGATGCTGTCAGGTCTCAATGTTCGTGTCCACAATCACAAGAGCTTACCAGGAAAGACTGATTGATTGAATTATGTCTATTAAAACTGGTATCTACCAGGAAAGACTGGTGAGTCAGCTTCTCTTTAGGAAGAGCATCAAACTTGAACATAATGATCTTGAGAAGGCAACCATAGCGCTATTTGCAAACCTGATCTTGTCAACAGAGCAAACCCTTGGGTGCACTCCAGAGACAAGGCCTTTGTCACCTGCCATGATCTTAGTTTGCTTGAGGTGTTATGGTCCGAGTTGAGTCTAATCTCTGGATCAGATTATTCCCTGTTATCTAAGCAAGTCAAGTAAGGTAATTCCTTATCACTGACATGTGAGAGGAAGTTCTACACACTGGAGAGAAGAGACTATTTACCTTCAGGATAACTCATCAACCAGCAGACTGACAACTGACCTCCACACTCTAGATCTAGAGACCAACATATGAAGGTAATTCTTTTTTGGCTGCAGAGGCAGCATCAAGGCTCAACATTTGACGGAACATACTGGCCGATTTCACTGTTACTGGTGTCTTGGGGGAAGGTGCTGATTTTTCTTTCACCATCAGAGTGCAAACCTGTGGAAAAACTTTACTCTCGAACAGTAAAGCTAGGTTGATGGTGAAGAGGCATTTCAATAGCTGGGATACCTTGATCCAAAATGCAGTCTCCTTTAAGCCTTCTTAAGGACTGAAAATAACTGCAGCTAAGGTTTCAAGGCCAGCCATGTCTCCTGTTTCTGGCAAGGCGGCTTCGACCGCCTTGAAACTGTGACAAGTAACTCAAGGTTCTTCTTCCTTATGAAAGTGTCTGCCATTTATTGACTGTCCTGGGACAATTTTGGCACTTAAGCCTTATCTCCATTCAGTCTGGTTTACCAAGTGATTAACTAAGTGTTTCTCACTACGGGTCTTAGAACGACCCTTTTAGGTTCTTGTTGGCCCCATGCCGAGTGATATTCTGAACCGCTAGCTCTTCTGCTTGAGAAACCCTAAAAGATTCCACTCTTCTCTGTCAGCCATCAACTGGTGCAAACCCTACACCTTCATGATTGGAAGTTTTACAGCAGTTCCAGCAGAGGGCAAGTTTTCCTTGCAGGACTGTGAGAGATATGTCCTTTTGCCTCTGCAGGAATTGTAATATAAAATTTAGGCTAAAGGCCAAGTGCCGAGACCTGTGAGGTCATTCAGCGGTGAAAATAACTTTGAAACAGTTGTCAGGAGAGGGTGGAACATAAGACGCAAGAAAGAGAATATGAAAGGAGATATAGTAAAAGGAATGAAAGGAGAGGGTAGAACGTAAGATGCAAGAAAGAGAATATGAACAGAGATATAGTAAAAAGGATGAAAAGGGTTGTAGCTAGGGGCCAAAGGGATGCTGCAAAGAACTTAAGGAATGTGAACGGAAATATAGTAAAAGGAATGAAAAGGGTTGCAGCTAAGGGCCAAAGGGATGCTGCCAAGAACCTTAAGGAACACCTACAGTGCACTGCATGAAGTACACTGACAGTACTAACCCCCCCTAGAGAGTTGCCTCTGTGGGTCCCCAACTAGTGTGTATCAGGAAGAAGAGCTATCTACAATTGGTATCAGTCAGGAGCTCTCTCCCAACAGTGCTGCTGTTCAGCAGATTGTTGACTTCATCTACCTCAGACAAGACAAGCTCCTCTTAGTCTCTGCAGTAAAATGCTGTTATTTTGCTTTGAGCCAGATCTTACAACTAAAGAGCATGGACCTCTCTTTCTTGGTAAGATGTCCATGCTTGGCAGGAGCTTTGAACAGTTTTGCCTACCTTGGAAGCTTCAGCCACCTGAGAGGGATGTGACTTGTCCTTTGCAACCTATGTCAGGTGCTGTACAAGCCCTAGGGGAGGCCTTGAATCATAATGTCATTCTCAAGACTATTTTCCTGTTAGTCTTAGCCTTCAAAATGTTAGCAAGTTGCAAGGTATTTTGTATCTTGTCTGACACTTGGAAGGTTGACAGTCCCTCTCATTCTTGTTTGTTCCCAAGTTTTTAGGGAAAACCGAGTTCTGGTGAGAGATTCAAGAAATTTTCTGTTCCCTCCCTCTGGAACTCTGATGAGATGCTTTTGTGTTGTGTTGTGTCTCTTTGTTAGTACAAGCAGGCACAAGGTGTCCTAGAATCTTTTCCTTTCCTGTTCATCCCATACCACAATGGTCCAATAGCATATAACCATACAGAAGCACTCACAGGAAAGGAAAGAGGAAAATTTGAAGACACCGAGCTTTTGTTTAATTTTCAAGACATGATCACGTGTGCAGTGATCAAGTGGGCATGTGATTTGTTTGGTAACAGGAATGGCCATCCAGTAATGGCAAGAGTTTCTGAAGCCTAGGGTGCCAGCCTATCTCTTTCAAAGCAACTTTTAAGTTTTATAGGTAATAATAAGGGCAGGTGTCTGGTGGTGCCAAACTACCTTCACCTCCTTTTACCTCGGAAAGGAGTCAGCAAATCCTTGGAAACCTCCTTAGGACCTGTGGAGATAACTCAACAGCTTGTGTATTCACCCAAGCCCCTCTCCGACAAAAAAACACACCCCTTAATATGCTGAAAGCTAGGCTAAATACTCCTAGACATTATCTACCATCTGGCTTGTGCTCACTTGACTTTAGGGCAGTGCTTGGTTCAGTGAAGTTTTCCTAGAATGTGAGTACAAACACATCTCTGATTTAGGGTCCTTAAAATCTCACAATCATATCCTAAAGTGTACAAGAGGTTACAGGAGTCATTGTTCCCTGCTTATTATCATGAAAGGTAACACACACTTTCTAATTGGAGAGTCAATCTGCCAGTCAGCTGAGACTATCCTTCCACCTAATGAACACGTCTCCTATATAAAAGGTGAAGGTTTTTAATTCTGTAGGAAAAAAGTAAAATTTTTAAAATAATTGTAATTTTTCTTAGATATACAAACCACAATCTATTACCATACCCACTTCTACCACTCAACTTATTCCTTGATGCTGAAGAAATAAGTGCCAGCTTACAGGAAGTGATTGGGGGCTCAACTTCCCCAAACTCACTCATCCACCTACATTTTCAATGACTGTTTACTGCCCATGCTGAGGATTACCCCTAAAAAAAAAAAGCTTTGGTTTGTAAACTAAGGAAATATATAAATTAATTAAAAAATCTGACATGTTTACTAAAATTACAAATAACATTAATCTTTGGTATGCAAAATATTTACAAATTATATACAATGTGGTTCTAATTAAAAATAGCAAAAGTGACAGGGTTTTTCCTTGGACTCTTCCAAAACAGAATTATAAATTGAATCTGCAACAATATTCAAAATATCAAAACTGCAAATCCTAACATCACAATCAATACTGTTAAAAGTCCTTCGTTCATAACAAGCACATCAAGGAAGAAAAAGAATTTTGTAAATTAAGGGCCAGCCTAAGAATGAATTTTGACTCAATGGTCTGGTCAACCTACATAACAACCACCAATAATACGTTTTTCCAAAGGAATATTATGCTCTCCGATGTCCTTGAGTAGCCTCACCCTTGCAGCTCAAAGTGTTGACCTTATCTTTATTTTTAAAGAAATGAGAATAAACTCCTCTTGGAATGCTTTACAATTGTCTCTCGTCTGCTACCATTTGTATGAAGCTGGTCCAAGAACGTGACAACGGGGTCCAACCAGATGGGTGGGAGTGGGAACCACAGAAGACAATAATATGTCCATACAAAATTTTAATAAACAGCAAACAAACCAAAGCATTAGATGGCTAAATATCTGCATGGACAGCATGGCAACTTGAGTATACATCATGTTGCCAACTGGGAGGGCATCTTCATGCTTCTGTGTAAATGTGTCATATCTTCAGTGAAAGAGGTATTACCTTGTCCTCATATCATGTGATATTTTTTAATAATGGTTGAGTGCTGATGGGTTGTTTCATGCTACAGGTATATGCAGTAGTGCAATGAGAAAAAACCATCTATACAGCCACTCTTGCAACTACTTTCTTTGGTTTGCTTTCTTACTGGTAACTAGATGCTTTGTATTGCTCATCCATCTTTTTAAACATTTCTATACCCTCTATCTCTGCTTCTGCTGTTTACACCAGGACTTCCTCCAGTACCTCACTCCTCTACACTTTTCACAGTGCATCCCTTTTTTATTCTGGTCTAATCTTCTTTATAACGTTTTCATAGACTGTACTGTATTCTTGTCAGTTCATCAAAGACTGGGTCTTCAGCTGCTGTTGGGAAACTGCCAATTGTGAAGAAACTGAAGTTTTCCATGTTTCATCTTCCCATAGGGTCTCTCAACCTTTTCAGATATTTTTTTTTTCATTAACCCCTCAGTATGCAAACTTCCTCCATTTCATATCTGAACCATTCAGCATTAGTAACATATAATTTAATAAGACCATCGAGATGAAGTTACAGATTCAGTTGATTTTTAAAATAGTGCCTCTCTCATTCCAGTTCTTTCCTTTTTACTCTGATATCTGCACACTTTGTCTATTACACATCTTTTCCATGGTTCCACTACCACTTCTCATTCCTGAATGCTGTCTTTCTCCCCTTTGCTGTCTTGGGATTCTGATTCCTTTCCTTCTAGCTTATCATTATCCTTATCATATGACCTTGGTCTCATATCTATTTTCTATGTACAAGTATACTGTATCAATGTATGTTCTCTGCCAACCTTGAAGTTCATACTGAGGGCAATTGACATCTTATTACAACTTCCCAAATGTCACACCATATACTACTGCTTTTTCTTTGTTTTCTTTTAGTGCTTTCCACATCCTACTTTTTAATTCAATATTTACTGACACTTCCTTTGTATGCCTTTCTAAGTTCTTCATTTTTCACCTGCCAAATTCTTATTCTTTTGACTGCCTTTCTTTGTCTTTAAACTTTCCCTTACCATCCACTCAACATGCAGTACTCTATTGTGCTAAGCATGTCTTGCCAGGTATAATAGTACAATCTTTATTGGTGCCATCTATACTTCTCTTGCATAATAAACCTTATGTAATTAACTTCTCTTGGGACTTCTTAATGTGTTTAGCATCTTTAATCCTTGCTTTGGCAGATAAAACAACTCAGTTACTGTGTGCACTTAGGTCTCCTCCTGCTAGCATACCTTGTTATTACCTTATTGACAGACACCAAACTAAGAACACAAGAGCATGCTGACTATCATTTGATATAGTGATAAAATATTTCTAGGTTACAATTTTGAAAAGCGAGAGAAACAGTTGTTAGATTAAACAGAACATTTACACAGGTGAGTGAAAATAAGAATGCAATTTTTCTCAAAATCAAATACTCAATATACCAGGAATATTCATGTTTCATGAAGAAATCTGCAATTCCAATCTTTGCATACACACTAAAGTAAAGCTAAAGGAATCAAGATGAACTGCATGTGGAGTAGTAGCTTCCCAACTCTTGAGAACAGATCACCTGCACATGGTCACTAATGCTGGCACAGGATTGCTTTCAATTTTGGAATGGTCACTTTTCTCTGCTAGCAGCAAATTAAGGGATCTTGACAACAGAAAAATCTATTTCTGGGGGAAGACCTGTGTCACCCAGTGAAATGGTTCCAATAGCACACATTTCTAGGTATAAATATTGCTAAATATACCAGAGAAAAAGCTATCCATAATGCCAGGGTTACTACCCCTGGATCAATCACCACAATGGTGTCGGTATGCACTAAGGGGTGAGTGGTAGCCACTATCACAGATGCTTTGCCCAACAGATCTCTCCATTCTCAAAGCCCCCAACATGGGTGAGCCATTCTACCTATTACCTTCCGTTTGCTGCCACCTACCACTCACGCCCGCCATCTACATTCCAAAATCTAGCACAACATGTGAACACCGTGTCTTTTTTCTATGTTAGGACTTGTATATTGAGTAGTAAAAATGTCAAATTTATCCAAATGTAGGTGCCTAACAAACTGAATTTCATGACAATGTTATTATGTATTTCCTTGCACTCTTACAAAGTCTACTGGTGTTTCATTAACCAACAAAATCTTTTTAAGTAGTGCTCCATTAGCAAACTAAATCTTATTCTAATCAATTTATCTGTATATACTGTGGTTAACTTTTTACAAATGTGATCACTCTCTGAACTATCAAAAAGAATAAACTACTTATGAGTTGGTGAAAACTTTGTTCCAAAACAAGTGGCTATGGCATGAGCCTCAAGGACAAAATTTTCTTACTGATATGAAATGAAAAATTTATTTGGAATATCTCGATGCAAGAAACATGGGTAGAATAAATTGCTTTCAAAGCCATAAAAGGTATTAAAATATCATACTTTGTTTGCATTCAAAATAAAACACTGCAATGGAACTTTGATGTCTATGGATGATATCTTAAGAAAGTTATAATCAATTATATCTACAATATATGTGGGCTCTTGTGTCTATACAAGTAAAGTTGTGTGATTCAAAACTGCATTGTTGAAAACATTCAATATAGCAGCCTTTAAATATAACTATGAGAAACTAATGGTGACTAGCATATTGAAGGAATAACTAAAATCACATCAATAAATCTTTTGGGAAGAGTATTTTGGGCATAGTAACATGAGGCTTCATTAAGAAATTACCCATCAAACTTTAGATTAAAATCTCAAAGATAACCCTCTACCAGCAATAACAACATAGAAGCTACTTAGTAAATACTCTCTCTCATTAGTACATATAAGGATTGACTTGCAAAATCAATTAACAATTCAGAAATGAAGTTACATTGGACTGGGTTCCAAAAGTGCAATAACAGCCTCATCTAATTCCACTTGCCTGTTGGTTTCTATAGGATCGTTCTCTCTGTCATGATCAATTTCCCCTGGATACTGGTGTTCACCCTTGTGATTTTGTTGAATGTGCTGTTGAAGCTCATGTTCATTTTCAAAATTAACAATGGCGCCTGATTCTGACCAACAGCTTGCGCAGTTCATGAAATTAATCTTATGTGACATTGATATGTGCTTCATCAATTCAGTCTGACTAGTGCAAACAAATGGGGCCGAAGAGTTTTCCGATATGCATCTACTACACAGGATAGATTTTGAATCTTTATTTCTGATAATCACTTTCTGGCACTTTGGTGGCTTTGAAACTAAAACTGCAGCTGGTAAAAGTGACACATCCGGCTTTTTATCTATCTCTTCAACAAGAATACTGTGGAAGTCGTCATTATCCTTGTGCTTAAAGAGTTTCCACGTGGATAAATCATTACTATATATAACTAGTTTTAACCTCCAACCACATACGAAATGGGAATGATAAAGCCTAGATATTCCTTGAGAACTTTTCATTTTCAATTCAGTTGGACGGGAATCATTATGTTTAATTTGGTACTGATAACAAGCACTACACATGAGTTCACCATTTAGTGAGTACCACTTTGGAGTACTGTTAGTAGAACAGTTTATACACTCTTTTGTTGGAAACTCTAATACACAATGACAACCAGGACATTCCGATCCTATTGTTGTATTTGCAAGGTCTTTCAAGGGTGTACCACACTGTGCTTTACACTGGGAACTTTTAGATGAACAGCTTATGTACATGGTCACTGCTGGAAATGAACCTTTTTCTGACAATAAAGGATCATTCAACATGTAAGTCTCATCAAATCTGTGAGTTTTCCCCCACTTTTCATTTTCTGTGATGATTGCATTACCTTCATAAAGGGATTGCACACCTTTAGCCATAACTATTCGTTTCCTAAAATCAAAATCAATCTTGTCAAAGAAGCTTTTAACCTCATAACCAACAGACAGTTCTCCATCAGGAATCCAGTCATCTTTGGGAGGCTTGGTTGCCATTTTCTGTTTCTGGTTTTTCTTCTTGTCCAACTTTATTTCATATTTACTGCGCACCCAGTCAGCTGCCTCTTTAGATGTAAGAAATTTCTGTATTGTGGCCATGGTCTTCAAATCTCCTTTTCCAGCAGATGAACAAGCAAATCCTCTATAGATCCGTTTCCCAGTCCTTAACTGACATTCTAATTTCAAAATACTACGTTCCTTTATGTAATGAATAATAGGTTTTCTCAAGATCAGATCATCAAAGTCTGCATGGTTCAATTTCTCATCAGAGAAGCTTAAGTCTGCTCTGGCATTATTAATGACAACATCACGAAACTCCTTGCTGTTAATATAGGCATTGATTCTCTTTATGGCATTGCCATCATGTTTCCCAGCAGGAGTACATCGAAACTTTTTTGTCATTACTGAAGGGCAGCCTCTAATATAAATTCTTAGGACTAAATATCTGATCTTCCTTTCAAATGAAAGCTCTGGGTTTTTGATGAAGTATCCTTGAACATCATCTGGGAAATCTAATATATTGCATGTCTTGTTCTTCCTTAGCCTTGTGTTAGGTATCACAGATGCATTTCTAAAGGTTTTACTTTTCACCCATTCTACAACTTTATAGCTATTAAGAAATTCTGTAATAACACACATTGCAGCCTGGTCACCTTTCCCTGTGCATTTAAACATTTTGTACAAACTCCTTCCATCTTTCATTGTCAGCTTAAGTCGGAAATGATCTGGCTTGCAGAAATGTACCACAGGTCTACATGCTATTAACTCGTCTAAACCACTTGTTGAATTAAATTTTGAGTCAGGAATGCTTGACATAATATCTGGTTCAGTGTTTATACCGAGACAACTGCCTGAGTAGATCTGTTTAGTTTCTTTTAGTAATGAATTGGAGAATTGCTTTCCAAACCCCAAAGGTACCCCCGTCTCTGGATACTGCGTCAGTTCATCATATGATGCAACATTATTGAAATTTATACAATCATTAATGAGCCATGAACAAATCACCAAACGCAGGAGTTTTGAACTTTTACTAATATCTTGGAGATACTGGAAGTAAAGACTTTCCTCATTAGATATACCCATAACAAGTGACAAATATGTATCATACTTCATAAATGCAATCACCATACACACAATCACAGCTAAGCCTGAGGCAGTATCACAATTCTGAAGGGGATAGAGTGGAGAACACTCAGAATCACATGTGTGACACTCATCATCGTTTGGAGGATGACAAAGGACTGTGTGAAATAATGACGGGCAATTCAAATTTGACAATAACTCTTTCAGCTTGTCAGTAAAAATACCTGGAATGTTCAAACCAAGGGTATCGGCATACATCAAAGTAAGTGAATCAAAGTCAAACACTGCTAAGGTAAAATGTAACATAAAATCACCTTCTGAAATGTCCAATAAATAGGTTTCTTCATCCTCATCTCTATCAATACAAAGATACATAATTAACTGACTGACAGGGAATCTGCTTTGTATAATTTGTGTCATTCTCTTCTCATCTGAGAGAAAATAATTAAAGTTAAAGCAATACTTACTTGAAGCATCTCTGTTTAATATGTGTTCTATTCTTTTCACAACACCAAGAGAAATGCAATTCCTGCCAATCAAAGATAACAAATCTGAAACTTCCAAACCATTTGGTCCAATACCAGAGTCAAGGTGACTGAGAAAAATTTGGAAAACATCCCAGTCAGGTTTCTCTAGTAGATTTACACTCTCCAGTACTGAACAGTCACTTAACCAATCAGCAGGTGATACACAGGCTTCTTCCTCTTTAGAGTAATTTGCACATGTTTTCCTTGTTGACCTTTTAGGCTTTGCTGGTTCCTTACTCTGTTCGGCTTCACTGCTGAATCCCTTTCTCCGTCTTTGAGAGCGTTCTCTGCCCTCATGTGGCAGGGTACAAGTAGAGCAGCAAGAGGTTTTCCGTTTTGGTACTCGTTTGCCAAATTCCATGGTCAGGCATGTAACACCTTATCTGAAATGAACACAGTCTAAAGCAAATTCAACCCATTCTATAATATGAGTAAATTTTTGCCATTACAACTAAACCTTGGGAAAGGATGGCTAAATTAGCTAAGAATATGACCCCTAATTCAAGTGAAGTACTGAATTGATGACTGAAATCTTTCCATACTGTGCCACAAATATAATTCAAACCATTATATGATATTTCATTCTGCCTTCATTCAAACTGAAAATATGATAAAAAAATAAAAACAATTGGAATGCATGAAAATGTTCAAACAACTGGACTTTTTCACGGCATACAAAATTCTACAATATACAAAATATGAAATTCTTTACTGAAAAAATGACATTTTTATAATAAAGTTTTATACATACTTACTAAGTAATTACATAGCTATTAGTTTCTAACGACTGTATTGCAGCAGCTTAAATTTTGAAATACACAGTATCACTTCTATTGTTTTGGTGTAGGTAACTAGCACCGCCCTCTTTCGGGGAAGGTACAACACAGCTGAAGAGCTCAATTCGTTTGTGCCCCTATGTGCACGAGAGGGGAAGTGGGAGGGCTCCGATCATGTAATTACTTGGTAAGTACAGCATATATAAAACTATTTTATTATAAAAATGTCATTTTTATATAAGTAACTTACCAAGTAATTACATAGCTGAATCATACATTGACAGGAGGTGGGATACTTGGACATATACTACTACTCACAACATAGAGATGAAATTGAAATAGAAAGGTAGCTAGCATTGGTGACATGCTTGTTGTAACCTTACCTGGTGCGAGGGCTACAGCAGGAAGATACTGGCTCTGGTTGGTGCTCATCTCAACCAGTAGTGGTGTGGGGGTAAAGCCGTAGAGCGCCTCTACTTCAGTGGAGCTTTGTAACGAAGGAGTACTCCGAAGGCTACCAAAGCATTACAATATAAAAACAAGTGCCCTTGCCCTGAGCACAGTACCACAAAAACAACCAGATAACTCTGTTACCTACACATCACATAAAATAACCACTACCCATCCATTAAAAACAACAACTGGTGTGTACTCCAGGTACACAGTACCCCCAAGCTTCCCAAAACTTGACAACCTTAATCAAGGTGAGGAGATAGAGAAATAGAAGGAATAACTCCTATCCTTCATTCCCCAATACCATGCCAGCCACAGATAATGGACCTAAGGTACTGCATTTTCCGTACACTCTCCACATCACGTAAATAATGAGGAGCAACCACTGATCTACACCTCCAATAGGTAGATTGAAGGATCATGGATAGCAATAAGTTACGCTTGAAAGCCAATGAAGTGGTGACTGCTCTTATCTTGTGGGCTTTTGACTTTAAATAAAAATGAGTGAAACATCATCTCGAATTTCCGAGTGTGACTCTGAGATTGCGTCCCTCAAGAGGAAAGCCAAAGCATTCTTGGACAGTGGATGGGTGGGGTTCTTGACCAAGCACTAGAGGTATGAGAGGGGCCTCTGATCCTCTTAGTCCTCTCGAGATAATGCCTTAATGCTCTCTCTTGGTCTGCTGGTCCAAGGATATCCGTCAGGTTCTTGATAGTGAACGAACAGGGCCAGAGAATGGACGGAGTTTCATTTTTGGCCAAAAACCCGAGAGTGAACGAGCAGACCGCATCTCCCTGTGAAAATCCAACTTTCTTATCAAAGGCCTGTAGTTCACTAATCCTCTTGGCAGTAGCCAAAGCACCCAGAAAAAGGGTTTTTCTTGTTAAATCCCTGAGAGATAAGGAGTGAAGGGGCTCAAATGGAGGGTCTGAAAGCCATTTAAGGACAACACCCAGGTTCCAAGAGACCAAAGTTGTCTTCCCTTGCTTTGAAGTGTCCAAAGACTTAGTCAGGTCACTAATGTCTTGACTTGCAGACAGATCCAAACCTTTACGTCTAAAAACCGAATTTAGCATAGTTTTGTAGGCACACGTGTTCAACCATGCAGACTACCTGCCGATGAACCACATTGCACCTTGGAGAAAGTGGCATGTGGTTGACACAAGATCAGAAGAAAACACAAAATCTCGAGATGATGTTTTCAGTGAATATTTCTGACGTTGTTATAGTCACCTTTTTGATGCAGTACAGTCTATGTATCAAAACACCATTCAGAGCCATATGTTTTACACTTGTATAATTGTATGTTTGCCCCGTGAAGAAACACAGAGGCCTATAATTAATCCCTTACCTGTCAAAGGTTGGGACTATGTTACAGCCTGCAGCCTGACCTACGCTTTCGCTTACACCTCACTCTCACACTGGTGACCCCGGTGCGACCCAAGGAGATCGATGCAAAGATGACCGATTACACTAACGAACCCCACACCATCAGCGAGAGCCTTGCAGCCACCTCCATCTGATCCCCACCACCCAGAAGCATGGTTTTTCAGGGCAGAAACAGTTTTCTGCACAAAGATGATCACCTCATCAATGTGGAAAGCAGATGCAGTCCTCAAGTTCCTGCTGGACGATGTATTTGAACAAATAGCAGCATGGCTCGAAGAACTAGACACCCCAGTAACATACGACATCCTGTAGGACCAGCTGAAGTCATCCTTCAGCATCCCACCAGCCCAGGGAGCGAAGAAGTTCCTGAACTATGTAGGGACACTAATAGGCGATGAGAGACCTTCGCACGTGTACAAGCAGCTGTGACGACTCATCACCCTACCATCCAGAGGTGGGGAAGCTGAGTCATCCTTAGATCTAGTGAGGGAAGTACTCCTCACCAAATTACCCCGCCTTACAGTAGCCGCGATCCCGAAAGCCTCCACCATGCCCATAGAAGAATTTTTGGTCATGATCGACGAGGTCCATAAAGCACATAAAGCAGCAGACCTCACACAGCCAGCAACAGCAACATGTCGTGTCTAGCATTCATCCGACAACAAACGAAGCAGCAATGACGACGATACAGCCACCCAGTCTACAAGAAGCGTTTTCCCTAGGGAAAGCACCTGCAAAGAAGATAGGGAACCCCCAGAAGGAGTCTGTTTCTTCCACTGGAGATTCAGGGCAAAAGCAAGGAAGTGTGACAAAGGATGCATATTCTCAAAAAACACCCAGTGGGATTGCAGAAGCGACCTAACTGCACTGTACTAATGTCAGTGGGGGACAGACAAGTTGCCTCGTAAGAGAAATCAAACCTGCCCACCACTGTCTTTCTTCCAGGTACGAGAGATGGACAGAGATGAGCTTCTTCATTAGAGATGAAAGAACTGACATGGAATTCTTAGTAGATACTGGACACAGAACACTCAGACACTGGGCACTCAAACGACGGATGCTTACATGCTGGGTGCTCAGACCCTGCCGGGAGCTTGGATCCCGCTGGGAGCTTGGATCCCGCTGGGTGCTCGGAATGCTTCTTAAAGGAGGAAGATTGCTTTGGAGCCAAATACTGGCGCTCTACCACCGAAGGCTCAGGAGATGATGACTAGAACTGTCCCAAAAGCTACAGGTAGGCTTGGGACTATGCTCCTGTTCCCTGGGCCGCTAAAGAGGAAGCGGGGAACCACGCTCAGCAGTGGATGCATGCCTTTTCAATGGCGTAGAAGCACTAGAAAAGTGCCAACTACGCCCTTTGCCCGCACTGGAGTCCGAACCACTAGACGACAAAGCATGCACTTCCACCTGGACACCTTTGCAGTGGCTGTCCACCGAGTCCTGGGATTTACGTACAACAGGTTCAGCTGAGGGGGCAACTACCTGTGGGTAAACCCCACCAACCTCACTTGGACCTCCAGTTTCCCTCCTCCCAGGTTTAGGGGAGTTTGACAGGGACCTTCGTCTAGGAGCATCGGTGGGACGAGTAGTCACCTCCTCCACTGACAATACGTTTGCACCGAGATCACTTGTACTCATTTTGTCTATAAGGACCTTGAAAGAAGCCTCAATTTGGGCAACAGTATTGACCAAAAGACAGAATTTCTGGTGTCTTGGCTGCGAGGCTGGCAATGGCATTGGGTTTGGAAGTTTGGGAGCCAGGTAACGGAGTTGATGGAAAAGTTGGAGGGTTGGTAATGGAGGAAAAAACAGTCACAGGCATAGATAGAACAGGTACATCAGGAGAAGAAACCTGGCAAGCAGAACCCCTAGCTTCGGCTCTAGTGGCCGCCTTTCTCTACCTATTTCTTCGAAGTTTGTCAAGATGTGCATTTGCGAGTTGGATCAGAAGAACAAATTTGCCCTCTGCAATGACAGCGAATAGTATGCGAATCATGTTTGGATGATGTCAGTCTGGTATTACAGCCTTGCTACAAAACCGGATACTAGTCGAACTAGAGTCAGACATAATAAAAAAAAAGTCACAATCAGGAAAAATGTCTGTCAAATCTAGCTAAGTTAATTGTAATTAGTGCAAAGGCTACCAAATGGAATGAACACTTCACCAAAGACAGCGATAGCCACAACCATTCGGTGAAAAAATCGAAACGAAAACCTAATCAAGCAACCAATGTTCAGTCGTCGACTGACAGAAATGAATTGAGCTCTTCAGCTGTGCTGTACCCAATCTTCCCCGAAAGTGGGCGGGGCTAGTTACCAACACCAAAACAGCAGAAGTGCTTCTGCGAATATCAAAATTTAAGCTGCCACAATAGTTAGAACTAATAGCTATGTAATTACTTATATAAAAATTAATTTTTTAATACAAACCAATCAGTTTACACAAGACTTTTTGTGCAGTCAAAATTCTGAGAGACCTTATAATAAAATGGAAGAACACTTTTCTTGCCACCACACACACACACAGGAACCCTAGCACCATCAATGATTACTAGTTTTTCCTGAGCTGTCCTGTGATGACTCCTAAATATTATTAAAAGCCATATTAGTATACTGACAAAACTCAAAGGTATACAATACATTAGTTTTGCTGTTTACAAGAAAATTGTTTTCACAAAAAACCAGTTTACACTTGAATGAATAGCTATTTAATAGAGTAAGATTTTTGTTGATACCAAATTTTTGCGATTGGACCACTAGAGGTGAACTGGAGTGTGAATGTGATTTGGAAATAGAAGTTCTCAAAGCTGACATAGGGTAATTTAGCTGGAATAGTTCTTTGTTAGTCATGCCATGGTTTGTACTTTTTCCTTTTATGACTGGGGCAAGCATAGGTGCAGGTACCCCAGAGCTATACAGAGGAGGGAGACAGAGGGGGGTATGTTCCCCTCAGGAGAAAATACCACTTGGCCTTCACACCCCAATAGAGTACAACTCTGGAGATTTATCAGATAGTTCTCTGAATAACTTAAAACAAAAATCATAGGATAACTCCAAGAGACAGAATTTAGTACGGTGCCTACTTCTATGATCCTGGGCCTCATAAATGTTCTTAAATGCATCGTAAATCACTTTCTCAACCAAAAAGAAATGTGTTCTTCCTAACTTCAACCTTTGAAATGCCTGATGCTAAAAATAATTGCAAACCTCATTTTCTAAATAATGTCATCCTCCTCAGGTGTGTACAGTCTTCCACTCACAAGGCAGGAGTAGCAAACAGTTGGGCAGCCTGACACTGGGAGGAAGATGCCTGGGTCTTGGCAGTGAATATGAGGATATACAAGAGACCTATGCTCTTCCAGCCAAAAGAGATATAGCTTGAGACAGGATGGCTCTTACTCACCCTTCTTGCTGAAGCTATGGATAAAAAATATGAGGTCTTCAGGGTCAGTCTCCTAAGGGATGACATCTCTAAGGGTTCAAACACTGGGTTTGATGAATACCTACAGTTCATGGATACATCTCAGCCTGGAGGTCTTGATGTTCTGGGAGGTAATGCCTCATTGCCATGACACTTGTGCTTCAAATAATTTGGTGAGCTAGGGTTCACAATTGCTTACAAATGTTTGTGCCAAGGATGATCTATGACCTTTAATTGCCAACATATACAACTTCCGTGTCATCCTCACATAAAGCAAGATGTCTACTATTTGTTGTACAGTGGCTCTGCTATTTGTTGTACATTGGCTCTGCTAAGAATAATTTAATTTAGTGGACACCACACACGCTTGGTAACACTTGTTAGTAGAGAGCCTAATTAAGATAGTGATGATTCCAACAACCTTGCTAGAAAACCCTCTTGAGGCCATGCTTGATAGCCTCCAAGCATGAAGGTTTAGCTGATATAGACTTTGGTGGCAATACCTTTAGTGAGACTGGAGCAATGACTTTTCTCAAGGTGGAAGAGCAAGCAGTGTGTATGAGGAATGCTAGAGGGCTCAGGTCCCACATTTCTGAAGCCATAGAGGAGTGACCAGCAAATTAATAACAAGGGAAGAAAAACACAACCTTCCAGTCCTTTCCAAGACATCATAAACACATCAACTGATCTGAATGGAGCGATAATTTGGAAGCTTGCTCAGGATGGGAACAAATGAAGCACTCCATAATGTCCATATCATCCTTTAGACTCTGGGTTGAAGAAACCACTCCACAAACGACCTGGGTCTGTCTGCTGAGAGAACTGACCATTGTATGTGATTTCCCTGGAACATACATGGGAATCCAGTTATGATGTTTTCCCCTACCCATAACTGGATATGTATCGCCAGGTGATACATTTCCTGAGACCTAGTTGCCCCCTTTTTCTTAGGTAAGCCATGGTCACGGAATTTTCAGACATGACTCCCACTGAATTACCAAACAAATGACTTGAGAACTCCTTCAAGCTAGGAAGACAGCTTTCCAGGCTGACCGATGTAGAGCATCTTTTTCTCTTCTGACCATTAACCCGAAGCTAAGAAGACTGGCAGATGAACACCTCATCCAAATTTTGTGTCACCTGAGAATAAGAAGTCTGGGACTCAAAGGTTTAGAAACCTCTACTAGAAGTTTACAAAGGTTTGGAACACCTGAGGGTAAAAAAATTCTAGAGATAACAAGTGGCTTAGGACCCTTTGCTAGTGATGCTGTGAACAAAGGAACTCCTGTATCAGTGTCAGAGGTCTTTTTAATGCCTAAAGAAGGCTGACCATGATGCTGTATCTGCATCTATCACAGGGTACATTACTGTCTTTGACAGCTCCAAATCTGATGTGTCCTAGTTGACAATCAGACCTAAGTAGGTACACAGACTAAAAAGAACTTTCAGGTGCTTGCAAAGACAAGGCAATCAATAAACTATCATCCAAATACCCCAACAGTCTGATCTATAGAGCCCAAACGTGACATTCTCTCGGCGAGATGTATTTGTTCTTGGTCTGAATAATCAACCCGATATCACGAGTATAACATACAATTAGTGAAGCTGTTAATCAGCTCAGTGGTCTGGTATACTTAATTTAATTAGTGAATGACCTATAGCTAGAAGTGTTCGTGAACTGTCGATGATTAGAATAAAGTCAGAATAGCAAGATAAAGCGTCAACTAAGTTGTTTTTTCGAGTGAATTATTAAAAATTGAACACCATAGAAGTGTCTAGCAACAACAGTGGTAAGAAATGGAGGAACCTTGCTTGCCTTCCAGATTACCAATATGATGGCTTGGCAAACAGGGAGCTAGGGTTTCTTATTGTTGAGATCAATAATAACTCCAACCAAAAAGATTCAAAAATATTCACAGACATATTGAAAGGATATGATCCTTCAAACTGGATCAAGTCTGCAGAAAACATAATGAAAATAACTGAAGGAATGCCAAAGAAATTTCAAGTGATTAAGAGACTTATAAAGAAAATTTGCATCAATCAACACATTCCAACAAAGAAAATGAATAAGGTCAATATAGTGAATATACTGATTGATGCAATAGGAAAATGAATGCCTAAAACGTTTAATCTATGTAATGTGTGGTATAGCACTGTAAATTCACAAAACCTCATCAGGAAATGCTATGCATGCCACATACCTACTCATCCTACATGTGCAGAAGTCTAACAAAATAAAAATAAGGACACAAGAGTATTTTGCTCAACATGTCTAGTATGGATAGACAATGTTATTAAATCAAGACTTAATGTGCAAATAGTAGAGGATGAAGAAGATGAGGAAGAGGAAGAAGTGGAAAATGGTAAAGAAGAAAATAAGATTGAAGACACAAAAAAATAAATGAAAACAAAGAACAGGATAAGAGTATGGATGCAGAGAAACTCATTCATTCTACATATGAGGCAATACAGCAGCATACATACGAGGAAATAAATTATGACATGATAACTCAAAAATAAAATCCCAAAGAGGTTGTACCCGCATCTTCATACTGATGGGAATGAGCAAGAAAAAAAAAAGAAGACAGACACAGTCTGCACCCTTTTGAAAAGAGGGAATTGCAGATTCGGTGAAAGATGCTACTACAAGCATCCTAAGATATGTCACAATTATGAGATTTATGGCAAATGTGCATATCTAGACGGCTATGAGGATGAATGCAGCAATCTACATCCAAAAATATGCAAAAACTTGAGAGAAGGAAAAGGACGTAGGCTCAACAAAAAATGTAGATATATGCATCCTATAGCCATGAAGAACAAAAATCAAAATCAAATGCATATTAAAAATCAAAGTAAAAATAAAGCAAATAAAGGAACAAAGAACATGAGATGAAAGAAAAAAAGCAAGCCAACACCACATTATGAAATGTCAGCATTGCGATATGAGGCATCAGCACCTAGCCCTTTAACGCCGAAGCCCTATTTACAAAAACGTCTCCAGTATGCCGGCGTTCGGTGAGTTAGCGCTTCTGAAGCGGATAAAAGTTTTTTCAAAAATCACAGCACGCTTAGTTTTTAAGATTAAGAGTTCACTTTTGGCTCCTTTTTTTCTCATTGCCTGAAGTTTAGTATGCAACCATCAGAAATGAAAAAAAATATCATTATCATATACAAATATTGGAATATATGACAGCAAAAAAAAAAAACTCTTATATAATTGTATACAAATCGCGCTCTAAGTAAAACGGTTAAAGCTAATGACTTAATTTTTTTTAGTTGTATTGTACACTAAATTGCGATGATTTTGGTATATAACAAATTTTAAAACGATCAAAGCAACACAGAGAAAATATTATCACAAAATGATGCATGAATCCGTAACGAGCGGACGTAAAAAAATTTTTTTTTTTTTTTAAATTCACCATAAATCGAAATATTGTGCTAGAGACTTCCCGTTTGTTGAAAAATGAAGCTAATTGATTGAATATTACTAGACTGTAAGTGTTTTAGCTTACAATTGCAGTTTTCGACCATTTCGGTCAAGTTAAAGTTGACCGAAAGTCGAATTTTTTCTATTTATCGTGATTTATATGAAAATATTTCAAAACTGATAAAAGCTACAACCATGAGTTATTTTTTGTTCTATTGTAAGTGAAATTGCGCACATTTTCATATATAATACTTTATGTAACGACTAATATAAAATGGTGCAAATATTACGACAATGAGACGAAAGAATTTCTGAGATGTTGGCCGAGTTACCACAAGCAGACGTAAGGAAAATGTTTTTTTAAAAATTCACCATAAATCAAAATATTGTGCTAGAGACTTCCAATTTATTGCAAAATGAAGGTAAACGATTGAATATTACTAGAATGTAAGAGTTTTAGCTTACAATTGCGTTTTTTGACCATTTCGGTCGAGTTAAAGTTGACTGAAGGTTGAAATTTTGGCAGTTATCGTGATTTATGTGAATTATTTCAAAACTTTTCTGTTGTATTCTACATGAAATTGCACACATTTTCATATATAAAAGTTTATGTAATGACTAATGTAAAACGATGCAAACATTACGACAACATGACGAAAGAATTTCCGAGATGTTCGGCCGAGTTACCACGCGCAGAGCGTAAGGGAAAAATTTTTTTCAGAAATTCACCATAAATCGAAATATTGTGCTAGAGACTTCCAGTTTGTTGCAAAATGAAGGTACATGATTGAATATTACTAAAATGTAAGAGTTTTAGCTTATAATTGCGTTTTTACCATTTCGGTCGAGTTAAAGTTGACCGATGGTTTAAATTTTGGCAGTTATCGTGATTTATATGAAAATATTTCAAAACTGATAAAAGCTACAACCACGAGTTATTTTCTGTTGTATTCTACATGAAATTGCGCATATTTCCATATATAAAACTTTATGTAACGACTAATATAAAACAGTGCAAACATTACGACAACGTGATTGAAAGAATTTCTGGCGCGGACGTCAGAAAAAGTTTTTTCAAAAAATTCACCATAAATCGAAATATTGTGCTAGAGACTTCCAATTTGTTGCAAAATGAAGGTAAATGATTGAATATTACTAGAATGTTAGAGTTTTAGCTTACAATTGCGTTTTTGACCATTTCGGTCGAGTCAAAGTTGACCGAAGGTTGAAATTTTGGCAGTTATCGTGATTTATATGAAAATATTTCAAAACTGATAAAAGCTACAACCATGAGTTATTTTCTGTTGTATTGTACATGAAATTGCGCACATTTTCATATATAAAACTTTATGTAACGGCTAATATAGAACAGTGCAAAAATTACGACAAAATGACGAAAGAATTTCTGAAATTTTTGGCCGAGTTACCGTGCGGGCGTAAGAAAAAGTTTTTTCAAAAATTCACCATAAATCGAAATATTGTGCTAGAGACTTCCAATTTGTTGCAAAATGAAGGTACATGATTGAATATTACTAGAATGTAAGAGTTTTAGCTTACAATTGCGTTTTTCGACCATTTCGGTCGAGTCAAAAGTTGACTGAAGGTTGAAATTTTTTTGTAGTCGACGTTTGCTACGTCCACTCGGCATTCAACAGACAATTTTAGTCAACGTTTGCTACGTCCAACAGGCGTTTAAGGGCTAGGTACAGCGCAAGGAACAGGCAATGTATCTACGATGCCAGGGGATGGTGCAGATACAGAGTTAAATGCAGATACAAACACAAAATGAATAAATATCAAGATGGAAGACCAAATATATTGGAAAAGTTGGATTTTTTAATGTCCGAATTTCTGGAAATGAAGAAAACAACAACATATCAGAACAAGAAAGAGACATGGGAAAATCCTTATTATTACCCATATTAGATAATGGGGATAACATGCAAACCATCACAGTGACGAATGTGCAGGGTTTAGTTTCGAGTAACTCAAAAAGAAAAATAGTGTTCTTAGAACTTACCCAAACTGGAAAAATAGATATAATGAATATAAGTGAAACCTGGTATTCCCAAGACTGGTAATGATGACCAGATAAAGGGTTTCCAAACTTATAGATCAGATAGAAAAAATAGGAATCAAGGGGGAACCGTGATATATGGGAGGGACGTAAATCAAGGAAAAATCTGTGAGAAATATAGTAACAGAATGCGAATTAATAGCAGTAGAATTTGAATCTGAAAAATTAGTGAGCGCTGTAACATACAGACCCCCTAATACTATAGTTTGACATAAATAGGCAAATTGGACAATATATGTAGAAATCACAAAGACTGGACTATACTCCTGTCCGGAGACTAACTTTCCTTTTGTAGATTGGAAAGAACGAATAGGAGATTGCAGTTGTCTTTATAAATATAAAAAAGAGAGTAATAGTAGTGCAGAAGATAAGAGACAATTTGAAAAGCTATTAGATATGCTACTAGAACATAACATTCAGCAAATAAATCACCTGCCAACAAGAAAGGATAATATTTTAGACCTATTATTTGTGAATGAGGTGAATTATGTCAAATAAATAATAGTGTAGAATACAAGTATTTCAGACCATAATGTCAGAAAACAGTCCATTGCAAAGCAAGTGAAAACAGAGATAAGCAAGAAACGAAAAAGTGGGAAGGATATGGAAAATACAATTTCTATAGTAAGAATATAAAATGGTCAGAAATAAATGAAGAATTAAACAAAGACTGGGAAAACATATTCATAAGTGATAATATACAGGTAAATATGGATATAATATATAAAATATTAGAGAAAATAGTGGGTAAATATATACCAAAGAAGAAAAGTAAGCATCAGTCATGCATACCAAGAGACAGAAAGATCTTGTTCCAGAAAATCAGAAAGTGGAAAAAAGGTCTTGCAATAGAAAAGAATGTATATAAAGTGATGGAACTAAAAAGTAAGATAGAAAATGCAGAACAAAAGGTTATACAATCAAAAGAAAATGAAAATGGGACTGAGAAGAAAAGACCCTACAAAATATCAAGCAAAACCCAAAAATATTTTACTCATATGTGAAAAAGATGAATAAAAGAAGAGTAGAAATGGGCCCTCTAAGAATTGAAGGGTGATTAATGAATGAAAAAAAGGAAATATGCAACATATTAGCAGAAAGATATGAGAGAATTTACACCTAGAATTGATAATGAAGATAATGATACAGAAATAAGAGATGAAAATAGTAAATATTTATTGACATAGATATTAATGAAGACAATATTGTGCAGGGTATTGATGAAATTAAAAATGGATCAGCAGCCAGACCAGACGGCATCCCTGCCATTTTGTTAAATAAAGTAGTTCATTCTCTCTCAAAGCCGTTTGCAATATTATCAAGACAAAGTGTAGATACAGGCAAGATTTATGATGAACATAAATTAACAAATATTACTCCTATTTTTAAAAGTGGATCAAGACTAGAGCCAAGTAATTATAGGCCTGTGAGTCTAACATCACATATTATGAAAGTATATGAAAGGGTAATGAAGAAAAATATAATGAAACATTTAATGAAAAATAGTTTGTTTAATATAGGACAACATGGTTTTGTACCCGGAAAAAGTACACAAACCCAACTGTTACTCCACCATGAAAACATGTAAAAATATGATAAACGAAAAAGATACACATATGGTTTACCTAGACTTTGCAAAAGCTTTTGACAAGGTAGACCATAATATATTAGCAAAAAAAATGAGAAAACATAATATTGTGGACAAAGTAGGAAGATGGATAAAAGAATTTTTGCAAAACAGAAAACAGAGAGTGATTGCAAACGTTGAGAAACCGGATGAATATCCGGTGTGCCACAAGGTACGGTGTTAGCTGCATTGCTGTTTGTTATTATGATTGCAGACAGAGACAGTAATGTTAAGGACTCGGTAGTGAGAAGTTTCGCCGATGACACAAGAATAAGTAGAGAAATTAATTGTGATGAAGATAGGAACTTGCTATAAAGAGACCTAAACAAAATATATGAATGGGCAGAGGTAAATAGGATGGTATTTAACTCTGATAAATCTGATTCAATATATTATGGTGATACAGAAGGAATGCTATATGCATATAGGGGACCTAATAACGAGACAATCACAAATAAGGAAGCAGTTAAAGACCTTGGTGTGATGTTGAATAGGAATATGTTATGCAATGATCAAATAGCAATACTATTGGCAAAATGCAAAGCAAAAATGGGAATGTTGTTCCAGCACTTCAAAACAAGAAAAGCCGAACACGATTATGCTTTATAAAACCTATGTATGTAGCCCACTTGAATATTGCAATATAATATGGTACCCAAACTACCAAAAGGATATTGCACAAATAGAGTGTACAAAGGTCCTTTACAGCTAGAATAGAAGAAGTTAAGGACCTTGACTACTGGGAAAGACTACAATTCTTAAAATTATATAGTCTCGAAAGGAGAAGAGAACGCTACATGATAATACAGGCATGGAAACAGAAGGAATTACCAAAAACATCGTGGAGCTAAAAATATCAGAAAGAGCAAGCAGAGGTAGATTAATAGTGCCCAAAATTATACCAGGAAAACTAAGGAAAGCACACTGGACATTAATCCACTACACACCAGCATCGATAATGCAGCATCTATTCAATGTGTTACCAGCTCATCTGAGGAACATATCAAGAGTGTAGATGTGTTTAAGAATAAGCTCGACAAATATCTAAGCTGCATCCCAGACCATCCAAGATTGGAAGATGCAAAATATACCAGAAGACGCATTAGCAATTCTCTGGTAGACATCAGAGGTGCCTCACACTGAGGGACCTGGGGCAACCCGAACGAACTTTAAGGTCTGTAAGGTAAGGTAAGGGGTGAGTACTTAGGTGAATGCCTGAAGGGCTGGTGCTAACCAGAAGCATACAGACCTAAATTGGCAGATAGTGCCCTGCATAATAATCTGACGAAATAGCTGTGAGGACTGCTGCATAGGAAATTGAAAATGTGTGTTCATTAAGTTTATAGATGATAGGAAGTTTTACTAAATGGTTTGATGGGAGTCATACATCCTGTGGAGAAATGGCATTACAAGAAAATTAAGAGACTCCTTGGGGTGTCAGAAACTGGCTCATGCCAACGCAGGAATATCGTGCAACTTCAAGCTAAGTACACCTCCACCCCACCCTGGAAGGATGACCTCTTATTACAAGTAGAGGTAATCTCTAGCAATGGTGCAAATGGCACTACTCCACTGGATTATGGATAGACTTAAAACAGGAAGCTTTTAAGCTCAACAGGCCTTCCTAATTCCTTCACTGACTGATACACAGGAAGTCCTGTGTGTAAGAATTTTGAGTAATAACTAGTATGAGTTCTAAGGTCTCTGATGCAGGCAAAATGACAAATTTTAAATCAGATGTTAAGCATGAGGAAAATAATCATCTATGTCCCAATAAATAATTGGAACATAACTGTATGTAATGTCTAACACAATCACCTACTAATCAATAAGAGAAGAAAAAATTCCCTTGCAATGTAAGTTAAGTATACCTTAGTTTAACCAGACCACTGAGCTCATTAACAGCTCTCCTAGGGCTGGTCCGAAGGATTAGACTTATTTTATGTGGCTAAGAACCAATTGGTTACCTAGCAACAGGACCTACAGCTTATTGTGGAATCTGAACCGTATTTTGCCGAGAAATGAATTTCTATCACCAGAAATAAATTCCTCTAATTCTTCATTGGCTGGCCGGAGAATCGAACGCAGGCCTAGGAGAGTCCTAGCCAAGTACGATATCGACCCATCCAATGAAGAGCTAATGATGGCACTACCTGAGGAAGAGAGGGTTCAGTCACTCCATCTCCATACATCACAAATGGCCTTTGACTTCCCATTCTTCCTGCTGCATGGGGGAAGAGAAGTTGAAGAGGAAGATGAGAAAGATAGCCTGACAAGGAGGAGAATGGCAACAAAGGAGAGTGCCAATAATATTTCTTCCTTTTTCTCTCTCGAGTTTTGCTGGTATTTGATGCAAGAATCACATATATCAATGTTGAAGCAGCAATGGGGGGACCCACTAAAGGAAGTACTACTACCATTACAGGAGATTCCCTCTCCTTTGCAGCATCCAAATTAGCAGCTGCAGACTATGCAAGAAGAGCAGGCAAAGGAAATTGCTGTTTCTCTTCAGCCAGATTGTCCAAGAATGCTGTGAAAGACAGACTACCAGGAATATTCACCGTAGGCCAAAACTTCTGAAGGTACTCCAAGGAAGATGTTTTCTTTGTACCTGCAGTGTCACGCAGGTACACCAAGGAAGATGTTTTCTCTGTACCTGCAACATCAGTCCCACAAGCAAAAGGGCAAGGTTGCTGCTCGGATGAGGCTGGATGGGAAAAGAAGGGGTGGGGAATCAGAACCAACAGCAGAACTGCACCACTTGAGTATTACCCCTCCAAGAAGGGGAAGCACTATTAGACAGTGGAACAGGAATGGAGGGGGGGAAACCAGAAAGATTCAGCAGTCACCAGGGCCATGCGCACACAAACACACATAAACAGGGCAGCAAACACTTCATGCCCTTCTTCCTCCTACCAAACTTTTTCCTGTTGAGGAATAGCCCAGTCTACACACTACTTGTGGGGTAAAGCATAAGTGCATGCCTTCCCCCTACAAAAGGAACAGTACCTATGGGGTGAAGTTACAAAAGACATGCAGCCACAAGGATGCCCACAGTCCTCACAACAGCGCTGTTCAGGATTTTTCTCATTACAAAAGGAAAAATTATGTAAGACAACAGCAAAAAAAAATTTAATCCAGTTAATCATCATGCATTTAATGACGTAAGGAAGAGAGAGAGAGCACAGCAAGACGATCACTCTCCTCAGCAGCCTGGAAAAAACAAGTGAATGGTGATGTAAAGAGAGTGAGGAGTATTCACCTACTCACCTCCATAACCCCAGATAACCTTATTACTGAGTTCAAAGACTGCTCCAGCTTGTGATCCCATACAATACTCCTATACAATATACTATATAAGGCAATGATTTGTATTTCTGTAGGAACAAATACTATTTCAACTGTACCTGAAGGAAATTTTTATTTTTGACCTACCCTGTGTACTCGCTAGCTTCTCCATTCCTCACTGTTACTGCAATGATCCCTCATGATGATGATGGTGGTTTAATGATTTGTTACAAACCCTACAATGATGAGTAGGCCACATGATGAAAAGTGGTAACTGTGTAAGCATCATGATTGTGTATGTATTAGGCATCAGGCTATTTTACTTTGATGAAATGCTGGGAAGATTATCAGGATTGCCATCTTTTGCAACTGGAGAGAGCAGATCAAACAAACATGACAATGGTTGGATGACATCTTGAGCAGATGATGTTGATGGCTGTGGATTATCAACAGTGGAAACTGGTTTCTTTTCACCTTTGGGAAGACCACTGTGATAGGGAATTGCTGCTTTTGCCTTTTTTTGATTCATCATATACAAGCTAGAGGTTTCCAGCAATCCTTGGCTTAAATGTTAGGGTTAGCATCAAGTCCTGCTCAAACCATCTAAAATACCTACAAAGAATATGAAGTCTTGACATACCTGATGATACCCTGGGTGAAAAGCTGAGGCAATGTCTTTTTGGTGACAAAAATACCCTCTGACTGCTTTAATTTTCAATACTGAATGGCAGATGATGGCTAACGACACTATATTTTCAAAACCTAAATTGGCAATGCTTCCTTCTCCAAGTACTTTTCACCTTTGGGACAAAACAAAATCTTTCAGTGAAATCACTGCCATGACAAATTACTTTGTGTCACCAAAACATCAAAAGATTTTCTTTGTTTTTGACAGAGCTCTAAGATATGCCCCCTGCATTCTTAGAAAGTATCAATAGTAGCTAATCAGTCTTTCCATGCATTAAAATCTGGTGCCTGCTTGGTACTTTTGTTGATCTACATTTTGTAAAGCATCCTTTTCCTAAATAGTTCCATCTCATCACAACTACAAACTTCCTAAGGAAGGTAACCTTCACCACCAGCAGATGCAACCTCTCAAATAATTTTCACATCCCTTGTTGCAAATTGTTTGCTTCTTGATTTGATTTGACTTATGAAATTTAAGCTGTTATCACAGCACTAAGGCACTTTTGGCCATTCAGTGCTTCAGACAGTGAGAAGCGGAGATGGAGTGGTTGCACAGAAAGACAGACATCCAGAGAACAAAGGATATGAAGTACAGTTGCACTAAGAAGTAATAGTTAAGAGGTTCAACAGCACAATGATGAAAGGAAGCAGGAATGGAGGTAAAGTAAATGCTAAAAACTGTGTAGAGCTAGGGGCCAAAAGACAATGAAAACACCCTTTTGTAATACCTACAATGCACCATGTGAGGAGCACTTATGGCACTAACCCCCTACAGAAAAAATGCCTGGTGTTCCCTATGATTCACATTTTCAGTCCTCTTGAAAGCCTAAGGATTTTTGCCATGGAACATGTTGCTGTAATGGGCTTCCTTTTCTAATTCATATCTTCCACCTAGATATTCACTGATTTTGCAAGTCTCATTAAACTCTTTTTAGGCACAACTGAAATCACTTCTGCAGCCTGCAGTGTAACAGAAAAGGCTGCACAGAGTTCTTGCCAAACCTGGTAACCTCTACATATGATTTTTTTCTATTACTGCGCTTCATAATTTATAGTGCTCTAAGTCAGGTTAGGTTGAAGGCCTCAGACCAGGTAGTACCCAGTGCTCTACATTATGTTAGTTTCTGTAATTATTCTTGCCACATTATTTTTCTATTTTGTTACTCATTATACGCATAAACCACACATTTCTTGTAACTGCTTACCTTGTGACTTAAGCATTTCTAATCATTCCTATTGGTGCAATTCAGCTAATTTTGGTTCAAAACCACAGAATGGTTTCCAGGCTCCCAAAAGTGGGTATGGCAACAACAAAAATGAGTGCTTTCCACCAACAATTCTAAACCTGTAACTGTAGTTTTTAGTGTCCTGTAACTTCTAGGACACTGTTTGGGAAGCCTTAGATACTTGTAGCCACATGTGGAACACATTAGCACTAGTGAAAATTTTTTATGAATAACTTTCTACAGATGAAATTTCTGAATATTTTCCGACTCCTCCCACTTAACAATGGCATCTTTTCTATAAAAAATGGCAATGACAAGCAAAATTCAATGGCTTTAATATCTGCAACGGAGTTGCAAAAGAACTCTCTATACATCACAAAATAATTCTTTTCACTGATAAATGCCTCATCTCCATGAGATATACTCTTTTGCTAGCTGAAATCAATTACTGATATTGGAAAAGATGATAGAATGTTTGCTTTCTAGCATATGGTACTGTGCCTCCACAATTAAGTATATCTTAGTTTAACCAGACCAATGAGCTGATTAACAGCTCTCCTAGGGCTGGCCCGAAGGATTAGATTTATTTTTACGTGGCTAAGAACCAATTGGTTACCTAGCAACGGGACCTACAGCTTATTGTGGAATCCGAACCACATTATAGCGAGAAATTAATTTCTATCACCAGAAACAAACTCCTCTTGTTCTTCACTGGCCGGTCGGAGATTCGAACTTGCGACCAACAGAGTGGTAGCTGAGAACGGCACCCGCTCACCCAGCGAAGAACAATCAAAACTTAGGGGAAGGCATATGCTGAAAAGTGTGTACAGTAATGCTAATGGGGGAAAGGATTAGAATCCAGTGTGCAAAGTTAAGTTGGGATTGCCAATTGTATTTAACTTTCATTTATGGTACTCTGGGTCAGGTTAGGAAGGGGGTTTGTTCCCAAGATAGGGTTTTCTTGGATTAGGTTAACTTGTATAAAGTAAGGTTAGGATGCATTCCTGTATTCTATTCTATGAATTGTAGTACTCTATGTCAGGCTAAGTAGGGGGGTTCCAGGGGACCACAGATAGGACATGGTGGCCCATCTTTGCTTAAGTTATTGTGAATTAACAATGATTACGGGCATAGATTATGTATTTTTCCGACTGCTTATCTCGGGATTTATCCATTTTGGACTATTCCTGCCAGAGTAATTCATCTGCTTTTCATTCTCCCCCAAAATCCACATATAAATCCCAGCCTTCCACTTAGCTGTCCAAAAATTGTCATACATAGGGGACTAAGGAAGAATATGAGTGTTTTGCACCAATGATAATAGTCAAAGATGCATAAAAGACAACACAGGCAACAGGAAAAAGATATGGTTTGTGTATAGCCTATGGCAAAAAACTGATTTAGGTTTATGATTAAGCAATGAACTGTTGCCACAATGACACTAATGTTAGGAAGTAAGTTGATAATATGCTTGTGCATTTTTTTTTTCAAGGGTGTTTGCGTGTATACTGTACTGGCAGCACGCTGGGAGTCTGAGAATTTTGAATCCCTTTTTTTTTTATCTAAAGCTGTTATTCTTGCAGAGTAATACAAAGAGAAATGAGTGGTAGTGATTGGGATGGTAGTGGGGATAATTTGATATAAACACAAAATCTGAAAGTGATGATTTTGAAGTATTTGTAACCGGGACAGTGATGATAGACTGTGGGGTGAGTGATAACGTCTCATCTGTTTGGGCAAGTGCCTGTCCACCAGAACAAGTGGATTTTGGCACTAAATTTTCATTTCTTCAAGGGACTGGAGGTCCTCTCAATGTATCTAACAAATTCTGAAATATGAAATATCTTTCTTCATTCCTAATGGGTAATGTCATTGACCTTAAATATGCAGATAACGAGGACTGATTTGTGAGAACAATTAATCTTGAGAATGCCGTGCAAGATGCTTTCACTAAATGTTTCATTACAATTGAATCATTTATGAAATAGTTTCACTTTTTCTCTCCATATGGAAATACAGAAATGCATCAATGATATGTGTGTTTTATTGACTGAAAATGAAAACAAAAAATAACATAAAATAAAGTTTTTCTGTTTTGGACTAGGTTTTGCAATTTCTTTTCCTTACCAAGCAATCAATTTTTTATAGTTTCAGTGATGAGTGTGGTTTCCTGGTGATTTTAACAATTATAAGACATTAACATTTGGGTTAAAGCAAAATAGGCTATCAGGGTAATTCCCAAGGAAAATTTTTTAAAAGTCAGGAATGGGGCATTACATATCAGACATATCAGTAGCATTCTCGTAAAACATTGTGGGTTAAACCCTTATCACATTTTGGACTTAAAAATATAATCGAGAAAGCTGAAGACTATTGCCATGGCCAGGTTCCTGACCAAAATATTTACTGCCTTTCATTGTTTTAAGCTTTTACCTTCATCCACAAGGGATGCCAATTTTGCATATAGGCTAAACTGGTTGTTACCAAATCCAGAGAGGTGCGGCAGTAGTCCCCAGTTTTACCATATAATCTCTTGTTTATTGTGTGCTGTAATCGTTTTCTTCATTTCAAATGATCTAACCAACCACACCTAACCTAAGCTAATCTAAGGTACCAGGTCTTATCCAAGTATATCATATTAGCTTGAATACATTCCATATAGTTACTTTAGGCTAATATGAATCTGAACGGTCAATAGAATTAGCCTAAGGTCCGCGTATTTCACTTGGTTTGAGTTTTCCGTGAACCCAAAAGTCCCCCTTTCCTACTGGTCCCTGCAAATTGTAGCATAAGGGTGAGGTCTAGCCTCTAAAAGTACTCATTTGCTTATGAAACAAATGTCAGAGAACATTCACTGCACACATTGAAACATGGGAAAATTATATTTTCAAGTCCAAAGGGCAATAACAGTTTAAAGTGAAACAACACCAATAAGAATTTATCACAGGTTATGGTAGATCTAAGTAGTAGCTCTGCGGCAGTGATTTTCTTCTAACTTGACTTTTTCTGCAGTTTTTTCGTTGCTAATTATGGATTTACCTTCAATTTTTGCCACAAGAATGTGATTACTGTAACCTGTAATTAACCCCTGAAGTCCATCCAACAAGGGGTTTCCAAACGCAACCTTCACAAGACAGAGGACGGATACGTCTGTTTGGAATGGTTCATATCCTGTCTGGCAAGTGCAATAACTTGTTAACGTATGGGTACTGACCCCCCGGGCCAGTACTAAACACAGCGAAGGGACATTCCATTTGGCCGACAACAAACAAATGCACCGCCAGTGTCAGAAGCCCTAAAAGTGTAGAAAAACCAGTTTCCAAGGTGAAAGCAGGCGCGGAGCTAATACTTAGAATTACCAAGGTTATATTCACTAAAGACATCTCTATGAGCTTTCATTCTATTGGGCTACCCTACTTCTCAGCCTGTTACTAACCTACTATGGTCGCAAGGCTAGGCCCAAACTAGCATCAACAACCATGAGCCTACGTTTAAGTTGTATTTAAGACTAAAATGAATAATTACGTCTACAGTAAACTGACCGTTAACTAACACCAACCTATGGTTAACCTACGAAGGGCACACTAGGCCTAGTGGGATAAATAGGCCTTTAAAACAGTAGGTTAGCTCTCAGGATCTATTTACCCAGTAATAACTTGACTAAGTCTATTTTGATGAAAGTATATCATAAAGCTGAACTAGACTTCAACAGCGACAGCTTATGATAAGACAGAAATGGAATTATGAAATTCCCGCGGCAAATTCATCACCTTGGCAAAAATCGCCACCCTCGTCAACATCGTCCATTTTGAAAACAACACAAGTGTTTGTTCTTCGACATTACAGTACGCGTTTCAAACATTCACAAAACTCACAATTACAAGTTCATGTTCACTTACCACAGTACCAACTACAACACTGTGTGCCTGGTCATCTGCTATCAAGTTAAGTTTGATCGCAAAACCTTAACGAAAGTACATGAGAGTACTGGCGATAGAATATGACTGTACCACCTCCTTGTGACGTCATAGCTCACAAATGAAAATATGGGAGCACTTTTTTTCCTACACATATCATCATGAGACCACTTGCTCTTTATCTGTAATAAATATATTGTTATACTTTGCCTTCAGTCATAAACAAAGGCATTATATTAGCCAAAATCATTTACCAGAGTGAAAGGCGGCAATGCACTTAACGAATACATTGCCCTTGTAACTGCACTTTACATTTTTCGTTGGGCTTGTCCATAGCACTTATGCCATTAATTGGCAATATTCCGGTTATATACAGTTTTTAGTTTTATACTTCCCCTCATAGATCGTTATATTCCTATATGGATATACCTTCAGCGTGTGGATATAATTTAATTTTCAAGCTTTCTTGTTTCCTCGAAAGGTGAAAGTAAGATTATATATAATCAAAGTAGCCTGTAATTTGGTTTCATTATTCTAGTTTCTGTATGTAGCGATTTCTTTATTTACTCTTTATCGGTTCATTTATCAGTATCACATTTAGTCTAAAAATTATCTTTTCGTACACTCCGTTTTACACAATTTATATATATATTTTTAACAATGTACATTGCGTTCCACTCTCCTGAAATCTGTACACGATACTACCTTTTAGAGTTTCTATTTTTAAACAATTCGCTGGTGCCTTCCAATCTTCTAAATCTGTACACAAATCCAAAACAGAAAAAGGGAATTACGCTGTGTTACCTTGCAATCTTGTGATGCCACTATCCTGTAACGTACAAATTTCCCATATACTCGTTTTAAGGAACAAGTGAGACAGTAATAGATTGGCTGCCAGGTTGGAGATGAAGTGATTAGGTTCATTTTTGCCCAGTTTCTTATTCATTCTGCTGAATTTTCCCACTGTCTGCACTTGACTCCTAACGCAAGTTGCTCTCAAGTATCACACGTGTTCATCGACATTCAGAGAAGTGAAAGTAGACTTACAAATGAGTTGGTGACGGTCCTTTCTTCTTAAGCAAATTTTGGATAAATATCGCAAAGAGGGGTGGGGGGTTACTTTCAACTAAGTTGAATAATCTTTCCTTGTTTACATATTACCAGGTTGCAATTTTCAGCACTTCTGTGATTCAATGTTGCATCTTCCTGGCAACTTCAGTTGACATTTCCGAAGTTAGTTAGTGTTTATTTCAGGTTTGTCCATAAGCAAATGCGCGTAGTAGCTACCTTCTAGCCGACTCTAACCATCTGGATGATTTAACTATTATAGAGGAAAGAGAATTAGGTTGTACTACAGAAATTTAAGCTTGTAACTCTGCCCTTGAGTATGGAGGCCAAATAATTTTAGGTGCAACAAGATGTGCCTCATCGTAGGAAGGGGATGAATGATGCTCGAACAAAAATTAAAGTGTGGCTGTTAGTAGTTTGAGGACATTTGGATCCTCTCCACCTAGGTATTCTCTTTGGCAGTGTATTTTCAAATACACGCGACTCAACCAAAATTCTAGGTGATATTTTTGATATGCAAAATTACTTTTAATGAGAGGCATATTCAGTCTATCTCTTCTTCAGGTCCACACACATACAGAACAGTATACAGTACTTGGATGGGAATTATTTTAAGATTTTTGGAGGATTGTTGATTATGCCGAAATATTTTTATTCTTTTATTCTGTCAAGTTTTGAATTTTGTACCTCTTGTTTGGTCTGCAACAAATGAATCTCTTCAAATTATTGAAAAACCCTCACCCATGATCTTGGGATTAATCTCTAGCCTTTCAATTCTATTAGCTCACTGCGCATGTTTTGTAAATATAATTAGGAAATAAACGAAGATAATTCTCTACTGACGTCGAACCTTAAATCCGGGGTATACGTACATTGGTATGGCATATCAGATATTTTAAAATGGTTGAAATGAACCTAAATGGCTTTGATTAGTAAGTGTCAGGTGTTGTACTTTAGGTTGAATGTATAAAATCAACCACCCACGTTAAGAGTGGGAGAGCCGGAGGCTATAAATCGAGTTCTTCGAGGCAATTGCATCTTTTAATTTCCATACGGACTTACTTTCATGTTCAAGGTAAAGGTTAATGCGCGAGTTGATTAAATTCCTCTAGGAAGATGTGGGAGATACAAAAGTACAAAATCATACCCAAGAGCTGAGGCCTATAAGGTCATTCGGAGCTGAAAAGGAAACAGTAGAAAGGGTTGAAAGGTAGGGACTTAGTAAATTCAATATTGAGTATTTTTCATGGTCAAATAGTTGCAAGTATAAACTAACACGTCTACAATTTCAGGTATACTATCATATATATATGTAATAGGAGGAAAACCTTGCAGTTGCACTATGAAACAATTGTTAGCAGAGGGTAGAAAGAAAGATGGAAGAAAGAGAATACGAATGGAGGTACAGTAAAGGGAATTAAGGGGCCTCAGCTAGGAGCCGAAGGGATGCTGCAAAGAGCCTCAAGTAATGCCTACACTGCACCGAGTGAGGTGAACTGACGGCACTACTCCGCTACAGGGGAAGAATTTATTTGTATATTTGGATGCCTTGCCTGGTACACTGATGTAACATCTGGAACCAACAGCAACACCCTATTCGTCTCCTGCATTTTATTCATAACTGAATAAATATGAAAACTTGAAAAATACGAAAACAGGGGCTCAATGAAACTATGGAAGAAATACATTGATTTAACAGAGTAATACGGATTTTAGAATGCTTGAATCAAATGTGCTATCCCCGTTTCACACGCAACCAAGGTAAACAGAGGGGCTCAGCCCTGACATGTCTCCCTCCCACTGCGTCAAGAAAACAAGAGATCCCTAATAAGGTCCTGTATAATGCTGATTCCATGCCCTTAACAACAGAGCCACAGATACGACAAATTTCTTAAATGTAAAATTTAATTAAAATTCAGCAATCACTAATTTCCCTTAGACGAGAAAAAACAGCAATTGCTAATAATACAGCAATTACCTAATTACTTTGAAGGAGTAGCCAGGTTACTTTAAATAAAAGAAAGGGAAAAATTATGTTACCTCTGCAGGAGCAACCCTTGAATCCTAGATTATTAAATTTCCGCAAAAAATGGGATTAGAGCGTTTAGACAGCAAAGGATTACATAAATTCCCCAGAAAGGTAGAGCAGACGAGCGCTTAGCGTCCCTGCAACCCACCTTCTTATGAGGAGACAGTCAAGGAGTCCAAACTCGATGACAGAAGGCAGAATCCTCGGCGATATCCATTGTAGCGAATACCAATTACTCATCCAGGAGTTCAGATGCACAGAAGTAGGAGCAAATCGCGAATGTAATTATTTTATAAGTACTGTTCTCAATAAAAATCATAATCCATGAAAATATACGTCAGGTTACTGCCAACGAGCACCATTAATTTGCACCGTGGTTAAGTTGGTACTGCGGTGCAGCGGTGCTGCTAGACCTGCCGTCTGCACGTCTGGCAAAGTAAACGCCAGTTTTCTGGTTTAGTCTTCTGAAATAACTGCCGAAAGTATCTCCCGTCTTAAGAAAAATTATTTAGTTGCTGGCACAAGAGTATAGTCAGACCCTTATAAAATACAGAGGGGAAGCAATTATAATTTAATTAGTAATTATTATGAAATACTAATAAATCATGCTAGAGGGAAGTGTTCAAGCAAGGATACGTAAGCCACTACAAAAAAGTATAAAAAAATGATTGACATAACCCATTTTCTTAATTCTGCACCCAACACTTTAAGGGTGAAATATATTAAAGGTTTTCGACAATCCAAACGGGGGATTAGATTTTGTTAAGTATCATAATCGAATCGAGAGTATAGATAAAAAAAAAATTACCAAAATAGGGAACAATTACCTCAGTTCATCACCCTGAAGCACCTTTTCACTTTGCTTTCTTCAACAGAGTTCGTGTAATTCCGTTCTCCGTTGTTATTTCGATAGAATTTAAATTGTTTCTCCTTCAACAAAACAAGGTCTTCTTTCCATAATTTTTTTGTTCTGTCAAGAAACATACCTAGATTTAATACTGATCGCCTGGTCAGCTAACTAAAATTTACCAGGTCAGTTAATGCTAACGAATGTTGTTAATTTGCACTACGGTTCAAGAGGTATTGTCAGCTAACAGAACTGCCCCCTGTGAACCGAGCTAAGGAAGCTTCAGCTTTCTTGTTTCAGCTGCTTCTGTAAGAACTATCGGAAGTGTCTTTCATTTTAACAAAATTATTTAGCTGAAGGCACAAGTCTAGTCAGACCTTTATAAAATACAGAGGGAGGAAATTATAATTTCATTAGTAATCATTAAGAAATGATACTAACAAAGCATCCTAAAGAGCAGTGTTCAAACAAGGACACGCAAGTCACTGCAAGATCCAGGTATGTAGAAACTGATTTGCATACAAACCCATTTTCTTTGTTATGCACCTGAAACGTTTCAGGGTAAAATATATTAAAGTTTTCCACATGTTTAGCTATGACTTGGGATATCCATGAGTATATATGTAATACCGTATTGCAGAAAATAACATTTGGAGGCTTATGATACTAAGGGAGGGGTTATACTCCTTATCTTGTCTCATACATGATGTAATATATGAAATCAGCCGCAACATCCTTTTCCTCCATTTCATTTATTTTATTCATTTCATTCATAACTGAATAAACGAACATGAAAACGTTCCCCAAAAAAAAGATACGACACATTTCAGAAACATTTATTGTGACCTCTTTTTTTTTTACATTTCAGGATAATTCATTGACATCATAACAACCAATACACAGATGTACAGTACCATTAAGAATCTAAATTACACAGAATACCTCCGAGAACACATGATTTTTTTTTATTTTCCACCGGGGAATATATTTTCTGAACAAGCAATTGCGCGAACTCGATCCGGCCATAGGTCGGGTCAAGAACGCTCATAAGAAAATAACATGGAAAAGATGTGTTAATAGTTATAGGCCCAAGTAAATATAAATGACACAACCGCATTATTACAACCGTAGGGTTACCGTAGTGGTACCATGCCAGGAGATGCAACTAAGTTTGAACTTGGCTCAGGTACGTTTACACTCAGTTTCCGTAATAATTTTCTATCTGTAAAGGAAATGAAGACAAAAAGTTGAGAGAGAGAGAGAGAGAGAGAGAGAGAGAGAGAGAGAGAGAGAGAGAGAGAGAGAGAGAGAGAGAGAGAGAGCGTCTCCGAGAAAAATAACGAAAAAAATGCGAGGGCTATGGAAATTATCAGAATGCATAAATTCAGGTATCCATATTTGAGTAACATTTCAAGAAACCTCCATTCATACTCGCACTAATGGCGTCGTTAGCCAAAACGCATACGCATTGATTTTACTCCTCTTACGCCATTTTTTATTGTGACAAATGCTCACATATATACATACATTCATACATAACTTGGAGGAAAACATACATAGCTTTACTAAAAAGGTACATAAATACTATTATCTATGATCGCTACATACATTGCACCCACGCATCTATACCTTGCTTGCATCATTAGATTAAGTATACAGACACAGCTCTTGCATCTCCGTTGACAATTTTATCTATATCAGCAGAACAAAATAAAATTGACGTTTCATGTTTCGCCTAAGGGACAGCAGTTCCAGGATTAGGACCTAAAAGCTCTGATAAAATTTTCGTAAATCGGGCCGGAACAAATCTTGCTGTTATTGTTTAATATATCTCACTTTTTATATTTATTCTATATTTGCAATTACAAGATTAAAGTATAACACTCGCAAAACTTTTCAGACATGGCATTCCAAAGTCATCCTTATCAAGTAATGTCAGAGCTAACATTTACCGGATAAGAAATGAAGCAAGACTCGCTAACACACCGTAAACTGCATATTTGCCAATAATGAAGAAATGACAGGATGGAGACGTCAGGGAAATAGTAAACACTCTAAGGATAGTTTAGAAGTCTTGACATAAAAAAAAAAAAACATGGTAAAGTAAGTACGACAGATAGAGAGAAAAAAGTGAGCAAAAGGAATAAAGCAAGTAATTGGAAAGAAAGGAAAGGGGAAAACAAGTAAACAGTTGCCGCAGAACAAAATTTTGAAAGAAAGGATGAGGAAAACCCAGGTAATAACAGCAAAATCTCGAAAAGAAACACAGCGGGTAAGGGCGAGGGAACTGAAGAACAAAACTTTAAGAGAAAGAAAAAAGAAAGAAAGAAAGAAAGACAGAGAGGAAGAGGGAAAGAAAGAAAGAAAGGAACAAGCTGTAGAAGAGAGTCTTGGAAGGCGTAGAAAAAACCGTAGATAGCAACTATACAACAGCTTTGGAAGGAAATGACAAAAATGAAAAATAGTAAAAAGATAAATGACAACTAAAACAAAGTCTCGGGGCAAAAAGGACAATAAATAAGAAGGAAAGAGCCGTAGAACAAAGTCTCGGATAAAAATGGCAGAAGTAGAATAGTCTTGGGAAGGAAGAACAAAGGAAAAACCTCCAAAAGAGAAAAAGTTAAAAAACAGGTAAATATAAACGATAAAAGGAAGTCTCAGGAAGGAGGGCTAAAAGGAGTAAATAACATTAGTAAAACAAAGCCTAGGAAAGAAAGAAAGAGAGAAAGATACACAGAAGGGTAAACAGGACCAGCACAACAAAACTGCGGAAGAAGCAGAAGCAGGCTAATTGCAACAAGAGAACAGTCTCACAAAGTTGACCGAGACCAGGTATCCAAAATTTAGATGTCAGTCTTTCCAGAGATCAGGTAATTCGATAAAATATTTCACATTTGTTGCGAGGATTTTGTGAGTTTCAAGAATGCATCGTTTGCATATCTACGCGCGTCACCTAGTAATAAATAAATTTATTAATGTATGTGTCTATTCAGTTCACCTTTATTTTCTCTTCCATCAGCTTCCACTGTCCACTTTCAGAATTACTGGCCTAATCCTTATCAAATATATCGATAAAACGTTCGTCTGTTTAAGAGAAAAAATAGTTAATAACATGAATGTATTCACTGTCACTTTAATCATCTTTTTTTTTCTAGAAACGGATTATTTGCTTTTTTCCTTCATAAAGATTCTGATGCCTTTTTATTACAAATGTTTATAAACTTACACAATCTATAAAACACATAAGACAAGCACTATACCACTAATCGTTCACGATATTGACAATATTTTAAGTTCACGATTAAGTCACTCTCTTAACGCACGATTCCTCGAATAAACGAAATGTTTTGTATTAGCAATGTTCTAATCATCAATACTTTTTACATGAACAGTATTTACACAAATTAATTCCACACTGAGTATGTACACACACACAAAATAATGATAATAATAATATTAATAATAAACACTTATAACGGATAATATACATCTCTCATTTACACACGGCAATCCATCTGTCCTCGGAACAGTCACGGCAGGTCACGTGACAGCACCACTTGAAACGACAGTGGCACTTTCGGGTGACCTTTTGTCGCCTTTGGTCATATCCTCTGCCGCAGCAGAGGGAGTCACAGGAATCTGGTCCCGTGGAGGATACGTTGCAGTGTCTCCCTAGGGTGCCAGGAATGTCCAGACGGTCGTCGACGCTGCAGTACGTAGGAGAACGTTCCACGTACAGTAAGGGAGAGTCAATGCTGATTTCTCTGCAGTGAAAAATAAAAATGATCAATTCATTATCCCTCTAGGTGATATAAAAGCACAAGTGTAAACTTAGTGCGGAAAGTGAAAATCAACACATCACACGCTATATTAAAGTGAGTCCTTCTGGGGACATATCTCGTATTGGTGACCATGGAAGACCAATTTATTTCCTTGATTTTACTGTTAATTTTTTTTTTTTATTAAATTTACACTAAATGTTTCAGTCACAACAGTCATACTCTTTATTCATTAATAAGCTTCCTCCATAGAAACGGAGTTATAATAAACTGCAACAACACGGAACTTTTTAGCGGCCTAAGATTTTCGTTTTCTTTGATTGTCAAAGAGAATGGACTTAGATGGTACACCCGTATAAAAAGTGCATCATCGCATTTCATTTATGTCGGTAAAATACAATTTAAGGTTATGTGCTTAAGAATAATTAGAAACAGAGTTTTCATACTTTTTAATATGTACAAAACTAGCATATAGTGTAGAACTAACGGTGATAACATATGTTAATTTACATCAATAAGTCTTGATAACGGGACATAGTGCATAGTCAAATTACTGGTCAGCCCCTGTCAGATTCCTGTAATTCAACCATAGTTTAAGTTGATGGACGTTATACTTTCTAGTTATACATAGAAAAATCCATTTTTCAACAATTTTCTGTTATATTTTGGATGCTCTCGTCATTTTGAAGGCAAAAAATGTTTTAAATTTATGCCAGAAAATTTGTAATGGAACTGGAGGGTTCTGAGAACTAAAACAAAAACAACTTAAGGTTCTCTTACTGAAGTTACTCAGAGCGTCGCATATTTCCACGTTAAATTCATGCATTGATAAGGAAGAATAAGTATATACATAGTAAAAATAAGAAAAATTACCAATTCCTTGCAGGGGCGTCATTTAGGGGGGGCAACTGCCCCCCCAAGACTCAAGATGCCCCCCCAGCCTCAACTTGCCCCCCTCACCCCACCAAGCCCCAAGAAGTAACAGCAGCTGGTTTTCCATTATTCCTACCGAAATTCAAATGTGTCATCACATTAAGTTATATCTTTCTATATCTATCTATCTATTTTATATGCTTCAAAAAGCACATAAAATAGCTCAAAATAAAAAAAACCCAGATGATTAGGCTCGCTTCGCTCGCCAAACCGCCTTTGTCCGCCCCCATCAAAAATCTGACATGACGCCCCTGATTCCTGGGTATGTTAATAACTTAAATTATCGTGATTTCCAATGGAAGTATAGTGACTATGATATGCAGAATATTTCAAACATAGCGAAGAGAAATAGCAATCAATTTACACGTGTGTTTTAGTAAGAGAAAAACTATCAATGGCAATTCAAAATTATACTGAAAAATATTGATGAGAAATGGTAAATGAAAAAGTACTGTTAATTACGTTTTCTGTTGAAACTCTTTAACAGCAACTGCAGTTGACGGGTAGGGGCAGAACCTGTGCTTTTCATCAAAGAACTGAACGAAAATTGTTATATACAAAACAATAAAAAAAAACTTGGATGAAAGCTAATAGGTATTGCGTCGCAAAAGTGACTTACTTCCTGACAGGACGGAATTTCTTAGCGGTGTTGGCGGAGTTGCCGAAGACCTCGACGGCCGCAACTTTCGCGTTCATGTACTTCTCCTTCAGGGTGTCGCCCACGAACCTGAAGTCCGGGGCAGCCTTCCAGCAGGTTCTGATTTCGCATGAGCCAGACATACCGTGGCATTTGCAGCGGACCTCTCTGTTTCGCCTCACGACCTGTTGGGGGAAATTTGAGGGTCGTTATTCTCTAAGGTTACAACTGCTTTTGTCGTAGACATTGTTACTTATGAATAAATTTTAGCCTTTTGCTGGATTCTTTAGTTAGGCTTCTTCATAAAGGTCTGTAAACTGGAATTCTTGAAGGATATCAAAGCACCTTTGGACATGGTACTTGTAGTCTTTTACTGACTACAGGACATGTTATCAGATTTTTTATACAGATTTTTTTCAGTCAACTTTCTCTCTAGTTAATGAAAAAAAAAAAAACAATTTCGCACTGTTTATGCTCTTCACACATTTCGGCATATTGGCTAAAAATATATCACATAAAAATTATTCAGATTATTGCTATTTAATGTAGACATTCACATTTAAATTTACCATAATGATATATCTTACATGAATCCTTACAGTAACTCCTTCCAGAAAAAGTACCTAAATTTTCAGAAGAAAAAACTTTAATTTTCCAAAGTAACTGTTTTGTTTTTATTTATTCTTATTATTAGTTATTTTTCCTATTCCTAACTCTTTATGTAGCCTTGACATCACTTACCTTTCTGCCGACTTCGTTGTTGTAAAGATGAGTGAAGGAAATGATGTCCTTCGCTCTCTCTCGGATGTCCAGGAACTTCCTTGAGTACCGCGCGCCGAATTTCGTGTTGTCATGGCATCCGGACCACTTCCAGGACCTCTTTCCTCCCACCTGGAAAAGGAAAAGACAGTCTGAATGATGGTTCAAAGTCTGTAATCTGTGGTATTAATGCTTTTTAATCTGGAAGGTCAAACAGTGCGCTTTCAGTTTTTTTGACCTGCGTTTTTTATTTGCGACCATGTACAGTACATGATCTAATTATTTTGACTTTCCAGGTCAATGACGGTTAAAAGGATTTGAGAATATCCTTACCATTCCACACGAACATGACTGTAGTCTCCCAGCTGCGCACGCGCGTGATATGCTGTGCGTTACGCCAGCCGCAGTGATGGCGTGTCCGAAGGCGCTTTCGCTGTAGCCTGTTGGTCAGATAAGAACAGACTGGTTATGCTGATTACATCAAAGGGGAATAATGAACGAGGAAATGGCATTCATTGATGACTCACTCGGCTTTCATTTGCTTTTTCGTCTAAATGTAACTGGAGACAAGTCTATAAAATCATTTGTAAGGAGAGAGAGAGAAAGGGAGAGAGAGAGAGAGAGAGTGGGAGGGGGCATTAT
>NC_089746.1:30231511-30236511 GCF_040412425.1 Macrobrachium rosenbergii
CTGCCAGATACTTGCGAGTAAATAATATATATATATATATATATATATATATATATATATATATATATATATATATATATATATATATATATATATATTGTTTGACACGCACAAACACAAGCATTTATATATGTAAATACACACATATATACATATATTTATATGTATATATATATATATATATATATATATATATATATATATATATATATATATATATGTGTGTGTGTGTGTGTGTGTGTGTGTGTGTGTGTGTGTGTGTGTGTGTGTGTGTATGTATGTGTGTGCGCGCAATTAATAAAAGGCAAAGTTGGCAGCAAAGGAAAGCAAGATCTACTTTAAAACTAGCTTAAGGTTAATATTTCGATCTCCGTCACAAATAAACTTATGAATGAGGATAGCGATATTTAAAGAAGTAAAATAGACTCCTGCCGAAAGGTACAGAGAGAGAGAGAGAGAGAGTCTTTTCATTTTTCATCGTCCAAGATGAGTTGTACCATGATCGAGAGATGGTCTGACGGAGCTGTGGCAATGTCCACAAAAGATATCAGATGTTCCTTTCTACTCCTCCGATTCAATTTAGATCTTATCGGGCCTCTTCGTGTCTGGACTAGCCTCGTCACCCTCGATTACCAATTAATTCCCTGTGATAGCAACCAATAATATACTATGAAAATAATATACACAATTATGCACACCTAATTGGGAACCTGTTATCCTAGCGAGGAAACCGGCTATAGCTCGGACTTTCATTGTTCATGTTTTGCTACAGGATATGTGAACCTCATGAACTCTATACACTACATCAAGTGGGCGGTTTGGCCGTAATGCTCACGGTGGTCGAACGAAGGCCAAGGCTGATGTACAAGTTCTTTCTCCCACATGTTAACAATTGCCGTTGAATTTAACTTTAGACGAAAGCTATCGGTTGGCCATTTTTGTAGAAAGGTGCTATTTTGAATGAAATATCTATGCTTATCAAAATATGAATTAAAAGACAGTAGTATAAATGTCTGCAAAAAAAAAATTGTTGGGAATAATCCAAAAGGCCATAAAAATTAGGATGCCATAATTAGAGGCACAAAAATTGGAGCAACATCTGACAATATCTTTCACTGTGAAGCTTTGATTAAACCAGTTTTTTTTTATTAAAATCCTCACTGTCAAAAACAATCTAACCGTAATAAATATATGATACTTTGGGAATCACCATGTTTATCTATTTTAACTATTTGACAACTCTGGCTGGACTGCGCTACAAGATTTGTATCCTGCGCTGTAATAAATAAGAGATACTTTCACGGGCAACCGTGAAATGAGAATTACTTAATAACCGGGAACTAGGATGATAATGTTAACTTTCTTCGAGTACCTATTTTAGTTATACACTTCACCTTGGGGTAAAAATTTTTGTTGCTATTTAACGTTTCTCAACAATTAATAACAATCCTGATACTGTCTTGTGATTTAGAGGCCATTATCTAACTCTCCAAAACAATATTTGATGAAAGTTGCATGATTTTGGTTCCGCTTCTCTCTAACTTTCCATAACACTTGAAATTTTGAATCCTCTCTCAAAATTCTTTTCTAGGGCACGATTGGAAGTGCCACCGAACTTTCAGTATGATGAATGAACGACAACTTTCAGAACAAAATCTTTTATCAGTTTGCTGTTTTAGCCACACAAAAAAAGTATACCTTAGTTTAACCAGACCACTGAGCTGATTAACAGCTCTCCTAGGGCTGGCCCGAAGGATTAGATTTATTTTACGTGGCTAAGAACCAATTGGTTACCTAGCGACGGGGCCTACAGCTTATTGTGGAATCCGAACCACATTATAACGAGAAATGAATTTCTATCACCAGAAATAAATTCCTCTAATTCTTCATTGGCCGGTCGGAGAATCGAACGCGGGACCAGCAGAGTGCTAGCTGAGAACGATACCCACCCGTTCAACGAGGAACCACAGTTTTAGCCACAAAATTCTTAGAGCGTTTCAAAGAGTTACTGAAGTTTGCTCTTGCATAAATACCACATGGTTTGCAAAACTAATAGTCCTGTTTCTTTAATTATCTCCGTTAACAATTTATGAATGGCCATTTCTCCCCTAGGCAGATTTGAACTAATGGCATTAATCGGCGTTGATGTTTCCAATGTTGCGACATCCTTTTACACTTGTCAGTCATCAAACATCAAACATCAAAACAAAATCGCATAGATTTCCAATGTTCTTCTGGAATCCTACATTCAAGTTCGCTCGCATTCCCTGCATTTGGAAAGCAGGTTCAATATGGCAAGGGATAATGTTACAAAATTACGTTCTCTGTCAGGTATGCCCGACTTAGGTTTTGAAATGTCTTATCCTTCCGATTAATACAGACATGCATACATCTCCAAATATGAATAAATAATTTCTCAACCATCTGTAACAAACAATGGCCTAACAGTAATCCCACTTCTACCTGCTAGTATAGTTGGTATGCAAGACTCCTTTAGGTAGCAAACTTAGTAAAGAATACATGCGTACCTACATACATACAAGTACATATACATTAAATACATACATGCAAACGTAAGATCTCTAATTTGAAGTCCAAGTTTTAGACATGGCTTAATGACGAAATAAACGTCCGTGGCTTCTAGTTTCTTATGCCATCATCATCATTATAATCATCATCATCATCATCGTCATCTTTATTTCATTAGCAGATCTTCGAAAGCCATCAGCATCATCATTATCGCCTCTTGTCATCATTATGACGGTCATTAAGAAAATCATGACTTGTAATCTGACAAAGTAATGAGCAACTTGCAAGTAGACGTGACACATACAAATGGCACTATAACTAATTTGCCTCGAATCTCTTGTGCGCGTTCAACTCTTCATTAGTAAGATGTTCAGTTAACGCTTAGTATAAATGCAATGACATTGATGTGAATTCTGAATTCATATTAATTAGGAAAGGAAATGAGAGAAGGGCATACGGCAATTTGAATATTAACATGATAATGAATATAATAATTCGTTAAGGTTATTCAGGAAGTCGCCGAAGAAACTAATAAAAACAACTTCATAGGACATTGATGGACCAAGTGAGGACTTCCAAAAATAAACCAGGATGTTGATGTGACAATGCTTCATTAATAAAATTAAATGTCAGAGTCCAGTTACCGAGCGTGCGTCAAAGGAATCTAGCGTGAATGGTTTGCTCCGATCTGAAGAGGGAGAAGGCCCTTGCTAGCAAGCACAAATATTATACATTTTTCAGTGCAATCCATCATAATAACACGAATATTTTCCTCTTTAGTATCACAGCAGGATATATATTTTTTGATCGCTAGTTCACGAGTTAATTCAACCGGGTCGGCCTACTCGATTTTGCACAAATAGGGAGTTGGCGTGTGAGATGAGAATTATTATTGCTATTCATAGCATCTTTCGTTATGCTTACTTGTGACAGGAATGGTCTGAGGTATGGATTTTGCGATGAACACTAAACTTTGAAACTCTGATGTTAAGAGAAGAAGGCAAAAGAACACACGCTTATGTACACACATACAGATGGAAAATATGTTAAGCGGCTGTGAACTACTCTTGAACTGTAGTTTTAAGAGGACTATTACAGTTTTTAATGAAAATGAAATCGGATACAATACAACTGCATTTACTACCATTAATACTAATCACTAATACTGAAGAATACTAATCACTAATACTGAAGAGGGTTGCAATTAAATTCTTGGTAAATTGATTGAAGTCTGTTTATCACAAAACAATTGCAAGAGAATTTCACGGAGGAAAGAAAGACACAGAAGCAAGAAACAAAAAGGAGAGAGAAACAAAGACGAGAAACGCAGCCACAAAAAAGGGACAAACGAGACAGCTGGTCAGATGGCAAAAGTAAGAAAGGGCCGAGAAAGGCCACAACGGCTGGAAAGATGCTCCGGGACGAGGAGACAATTACTCTTCAGCACTTTAATGCCTCCGTGGCCAAACTAGACACCAATTAAGGGGAAGTGGAAGGTAAGTGTGAAGAATACTCGATGTTTATGGGTGTCATTTACCTGGTCAAGACGATTCGCACCTCTAATGTCTTTGTACTTTTACGAGTCTTAATTAAGCGACCCCGAAGACCTTAATGGCTTTCCATTCTGTCTTCCTTTTCTTGGAAGCGAGCGACTTAATTAGGAAAGATTTCTGTTTCCGTGGAAGTGAAATTCTCATTTATATAATACGTCATATGTTGAATGGCGGTGTTGTGCTCTAAAATCTTTATTACCTCGGTTAATACTGGGTTTAGAACAAGAAATTGCAGTTTATGTTGGCAAGAGGCCTTTGAACTGGACCTTGTACTCCTACACTTTGAATAATATCCCATGCAGTGGCGGTCAGGTTGTCATCTTTAGATATCCCAAAAATACCTGTCAGACAACACCCCCTTGAATTACGAATGCATAATCTAATAAAATTACAGATTTACTGAAACTCTACAAATGATACTTTGTTCCCTAGTAATTTACAGTGTACGTTGAATTTTTACTCTTAGAATGATATATACCTGTACAAAATTCTTGCTTGTTATCTCGAACCTTTCCTAAGATTCACAAGCAGTTTCTCCTGCAGGTTAAAAAAAGTGTATCTGTCCTTCTAGATGGTGTGATAGTTTAAGTCGTTTAACCAACGTGGGTTCGAGTCCCACCTGGGACGAAGAATTTCTTCATCCATTGCCTCTCAGATTTCAAGGCTTCAAGTGTACTAAAAATATGAGTAAATAAAGAAGTCTGTAGGTCATTGTAGCAATTGCAATGCATGGAAATGGTAAATGCAACCAATAGCCCTTTTATAAAATGGCCCCAGGGTCATTTTGTCACAATATGGATTGAGGGGGATAAAAAACGTGCTGTCACTGTAGCTTTAAACCCGTAGAGTTTGAGGGTGGGCTGCCGTATCCACGGCGGATTAAACTTGCCTGGATTCCAGATTAACTGGTAGGGAACG
>NC_089746.1:30239011-30251511 GCF_040412425.1 Macrobrachium rosenbergii
TATTAATTAAAAACTCGACTTTAGTTCAATTCGCTCTGTGTCATCCGACCTGATCTTATCACCTTGAAAAGAACAATGAATTATGGCGCCTGTGAGGTTAGGTGATATCAATTATCACCAATAACAAGCATCCGGCTTTAAGAACACGTCTATTTCACCAACATCAGTTGTCTATAATTTTCATCTGTAAAATTGATATAGCAGTACCACAAGACTTAGCAAGCCTCATCCGACAAAAATATTAGGGTTCCTTGAAGAAAATTGCTTGCGATTTCTGGTAACTTTCTCCTTCATGCGTAACAAATATTTTATTTCTGTAGGAATCGGTTTACGAAGCGTAACGTGAGCTCCATGTGAACCACGCCCCATCATTTCTCAGGTGAGTGACAGCGCTTTTGGTCCTCTGTCTTCGTCTGTGACCTCCTCTCTGGTCTGTCATGGCAACTTGTGCTGTTCTTTTTAATCAGTCTATTTGGCACAGGTGGAACAATGTGTGTTATTTTAACGACTTAAAATGTAAGGTAAAAGTCTCTTTCAATCGCAATTTTTCTAATATTCAAGATCAGAATCTCTGAAATGCGGTAGAATGTCCATTCTTCTATCCTTGCCACTGGATAAAGTTTACTTTGAATTATTAAAAGAAAATTACCATGCAATGTGTGAGGCAAAATGCCGATTGAAATATGTGACACAAAATACCCATTGTTGTCTGCAATTCAAAAATAAGCAGCTCCTTTTATGGAAAGACCGATTAAATAGCTTTTCGAAAATGTCGAGCAAACGCTGCACGCACTCTCAGAGAGAAACGCCCATCCAGAACTAGAGGGGCAATATTCCCAAGCTTGAAATTAAGATAAAATACTCTGTCGCGCCTTAAGACAAATGTTAGCTTTATCTTCAGATATCTGAAAGTCAGAAAATGAAATAAGAAGTAAAATTTTAATTTTCTTTCAGGCATGACAAGTCTGATAAACGACGAAGGGTAATCACGGTTAAGTTCAAAGGATAGATTAAAGAAAAAGAAAACTTATAAACATAGTACGATAATACAACGGATAGATGTGGATGGAAATGGAGCCCAACATTCAAACTTACATTTCCCTTCGTCATCAAGTCAAGGCTGCAATAATATACACACACATTAGCAAAATGACGATTTGGCATAAAAACTTGCAGATATTAAACCAGCCAAGAAATAAAGTAATCGTTAAAGAAACTATTTAACCAACATGTGAAGCCCCTCCATTTTTTTCCTTCTATAGGGAAAAAAAGGAAATTTGCTGGCTTTTCTTGAAAACCGTTGACTTGAGACGTTCAGCGCTCAGACATGATAAAATCGTTCCTGTACTGCTTTACCAATGCCAATCAGAATTAAAGAGGCCAAATACTTACCCCTGGCCATGATGGGAGCTGTGTGGGGGTTATTGGTGGGAGTCGTGAGGGCTGTACAGTTCCACCGGTGGTGGGCGAACTGCCTTTTGCACTCCCGCACTGCCAGGGCCAACCCGATGGCTGCTGCTCCTGCCAGGTCGGTATTTCTGAAATGGAGAGGAAATATCAAGATGTACTAATTATCATTTTGTCTGTGTCAGCCTGCTTATTTCTCAAAACGTACACAACACATGTATATATATTTATATATATACATATACATGTATACACACATATATATATATTACACACTGTTAAAAGAGGACTCTTAACAAAATGATAAACACTAAAACAAAACACATCTTTATTTGAAAATGATTACCAATTTAGTAACGCAAATTTATTATTATTATTATTATTATTATTATTATTATTATTATTATTATTATTATTACACGCTAAGCTGCAACTCTATTTGGAAAAATGCTACAAGACCAAGGGCACCAATGGCGAAAGCAGCCCATTACAGAAAATGAAACTGAGACGTAAATAATAAACTATGAACGAAAAATATCAAAAGAAAACAAATAAGATAGATAACCAATATGATACATACAAATAATATAAATAAGACAAGCAACAAATGAACGCAGAAGCGGCTTGCGCTCAACAAGAAAACTTTTGCACAAGTCTGAACTTGTATAATTCCAACGATTCAACTCCAGGAACAAGAGTATCATTCCACAGTTTGATCGAAGCGAGAATAAAACTCAGGAAAGAAAAGGCCAGACTGTCAGAATTAGCTGCACATCTATTTTGGATGGTATAGTCTGGGACTTCTGTCCATGTAACTGTGTAAAGTGTAATGATGTTCTTGCTGTTCCAAATTGGAAAGAATATACTGCAAAGAGATTTTAGTTGAGTTCTTTATCTACACTACTGCCTTATATTTTATAATGGGGTGATTTCCATGAGAATTTCAAACATTGCATGCAATGAGCACTTGCCAGAGAAGAGGAAAATAAAAAGACGACAAAGACACATCAAAACACACTTGACTTGTATTTAACACGGCCCCTTTTTTCATGAGGAAGTAAGGACAAATACAATTGATACGGTATGTTAGCCGTTACTGAATATTAAATGAGGCCCGGTTAAATACGACAGGAATTTTTACACCTTCATTTTCGGCGAAATCGTCGAGTGGCCGTAATTATAACCATTAACCTCATAAAGAAAATTTACAACGAACCTTTTGCGTCAAGTCCGTACAAAGTAGCCAGGTCATTCATTCCCAAATGGACGTAAATACGAGCACTGGATGGGCATTGCTCAGAGAAATGGGCATATCAATTGCTGCAAAACGCGTGTTTACACGAAAAACGTATTGATGTTGCTGTACATTATGAATTGATAGGGGCGCGAAGCCTATAATAGGTAGTTTTTTCCTTTTGACGACATAGCGAACTGAGTAAATACAACCTTCGATTGATTTATCTCTCAAGTACTGGGTTTTCACGCTTATGCGTCTGGTCTGCCTTTATCGAACCATAGGTGAAAAACGGTGTATGGTAAACACGCTTACAATCATCCAATATTTCACCCTCACTTGTTTAGGGTGGAACGAGAGATGAGAGGAACCGGTCAACACTCCACTTTTATGGGTGAATAATACTGCGAATTCCATTTGCGATCAGAATACTATAAGCAATAGATGTGTATACGACTGCACTATGAAACATTCAACGAAATGAAAAATAAAGATATCTCATCTCGTATGCATTTTATCTTTATCAGCATGTATTCATTGTATGTAGATTTGGATTACGGTATCTTTTCCTGTGGAAGCAGGAAATTGCGAGTAGGTATATGCATAAATCAAATGTATATATGCTGAATAAGCTGTTTGTCATTTCAAAGTAAATCTATGGTTGCAAGTGCATACATATACAGATATATACATACACACATACACATACATATATACATATATATATATATATATATATATATATATATATATATATATGTATGTATATATATATATATATATATATATATATATATATATATATATATATATATATATATATATATATATATATATATATATGAGAGAGAGAGAGAGAGAGAGAGAGAGAGAGAGAGAGAGAGAGAGAGAGAGAGAGGAGAAGGATAACTGAATAGAATTTGCTGAAAATGAAAGTAAACATCACTTGGCATTTTCCCAGCTCATTAACGAGGAATTGTATGGAGTAGGTGAGTGGCGCATTTATGTTAGCGCGTGTGTGCACCTGTGCGTGCAACCTCGTATCTACCGGATATTTAAGCGAGAGAAGCGTTTATTGCTATTGCCGGGGATTTAATCTGACACCTGAGCGCATATTGTCACCATCAAAGACTCTGGCACCGTTTCATTTGCAACATGAGATTAATCGCTTTTGTTTTGGGGGAGCGTTCAGTTGGCAATATAATGATGCTGAAGGCTATTCATTGCCGACTTTTTCCTTTCTCTTTTTGTACTGTGATGTATACACCTGATTAAGCTGGAAATTAGGAGTTATTTGGGTCTTCCCGCTATATTAACTCTAATGAGAATGATCTCACCAAGCGAATTATGTGAGGGTTAATATTATGTCCATATGCAATATGATCCCCTCTTTTGAAAATTACAAATTCAGATACAGTCGCTGCTATTACCAAGATCCTATAGAAAGGGAGTGAATTATGCTGCGAAATCAACAGCTGTGGTAGCAGAGATATTTTGTGATTTTATTTGTTTTAATAATAAAGACACACGATCAGCGAAGTTGAACAGTGCTGGGTCTGACTGATGCTTGGACGGGTGACCACCAGAAAGTGCCATCAGTAATCGAGACAAGCCTGTTAATCATCCGTTTAGCTTAGCGTGGGCCTAGTGACATCCTAGGATATTCTTGTGTCACGAAATCCTCCTAGACAAACGTTTCGTAAATGAGAAACATCAACAACAACAAGGATAATGATAATAGTAATGTCAATTACGATAGCATATTAAAAATACAGTATCTTTTGTGTCAGTGATTATAAAAGCTTGGGAAATTACTTGCAGTTCCTTTATACAGCTATCTCAATAAAAGAAAACAAAAACTAGACGATTTAAAGTCATATTTGTGTTTCGGCTCTGATATATAAATATTAACTTTCTTACTGGAAAACTACCCTTACTTTCCTTCTCTCTGCTTGCTCCAACACCCGATTCCCTATTCATCTCTCTATTTGTCTATCATCTATCTATCCATCATCATCTGCCTATCTATCTACCTATCTACCTACTCCCTATCTTTCTTCTTTAGAGCTGTTAATCAGCTCAGTGGTCTGGTAAAACTAAGGTATACTTAACTTAACTTCTTCTTTATGACAACATAATTAACAGTTATTTCAGTTTTTTGTAAAAAATATTTTATAGAAATGTCGACGGCTCCAGCGTCTCTAAAAAGGAAGCGAAGACAATTTAAATACTTATCGATTTCGGAAACCCATCAACTCTCCTTGCTGTAGAAGTGAATCAAGATTTACTAAAAGATATTGAACTAAATTCGTATCTTCTTCTGAATTAAATATCGGTACTAGAGTGCGAAAGCATATTTCAGTGTATATTTTATTAAATCACTGAAATATGCATATAAGATGAATTTAACTTCTGAAAGCAGTTTCAAGAGGTTATTTATTTGACGAATAAAACATGCTTCTGAGCAGGTGAATTTGACTTTCGGTAGCACCTTTTAATGGGGCTTGATTCAGAGAATGTTGTGTCTTTTAATATTTGGCAAAAAATATGATTCGTTTATTTCAAGAAATCTTTTTTTCCCAAGGATTTTTCTCGGTTTGTTGCTACACATGTCTTCAAAGGAAATTACTAACGCCAAACCGGCCCCAGTCGGTTCTAAATTCATTACTTATGAGACCAAGAATGTGTTCTTTTTTGTTCTTTAAATCTTTTCCGAGTTCTTATTGCACTTGCGGGAATTTAACTTGGTAGTTAAACTAGATGTACATTAAAGACACTTGCATACGGTGAATAACGAATGAAAGTAAATCCGTTTTTCAATAGACCTGGAAGTTTAGAGGCTGAACGCGAAGCTGATGCCGATGTCATGTCTACGGAATCGCAAAGGCCATACACGTCGAATTGATATTTCTTGAGTGGTCCTCTCTACTCCAGAGGATGGTTGATCAGGAAGTAGAAGAGGAAAAGTAGGACGAAATGGCCATTTAAGGAGAAAGGATTCGACGGCTGATGAAATTTTAAAAAGGATTTGCTAAAAGGGAACAGGAGTGAGGGGAAAGTAGAGAAAAATGGCTCTAGGGGTTACCATTAGGCTAACCTATAATTTTCACCGGGCGTTTTGGCAGACGTGGAAAATATAATACATGTGATTTGGAATAAAAATTGACAGTATATGATTGAGGGTTTCATAATTTCTTTATTGGGAAGAAATAAAACATGCAACCTTCTTATTCCCGGAAGTTTTTGTATTATGGATGATTTTTTATTTCATTATTCTGTAACTTACATAAACGGAAATGTCACTACTATGTTATATCTTCTAACGTGAAATAAGTATATCAGTATCTTTTCAGAAGGTTTTATTTCAGTTAACAAAGAAATTAATCAAGTTGTCTTCTTGAAAGCCATTTCACTTTGGGGATACAAAACTGACGAAATTTATTGGTTGATTCTTTTACACGATAGGATTTTTTTTTCTTGGGGGGGGATTTTTTTTTTTGCCTCTGGATATTGACATGCTTAACGTATCTATGGGTCATTCACTTCTATCTTGCACACACTTATCCAGCACTTATGTTTTTCCAGCACTTGTGTTTTTCCAACATTTTCGAACTGTAAACTTCGTCCCCAACCTATCGTTCGTCATACTTTCCACATTGCCAGATCATCTCAAAGCATCGTAATATATGAAAGCTACTGGTCATATTCACTAGACCTATGGACATATAGTACAACTGCCATTCAATGACTCACATCTGTTTCCATATATTTTTTGATAAATTTTCCTTTGAAATCATTTGAGATCCTGCCAGGTTCCGACCAGAGTCGAAGGAGAAATGCGTTCAGAGCTCTACCCACAGCGCTACAAATTGTTAATACGCTTTTGAGTTTTTTGTTACACGTCGCAGTGTGTCTTCCGCTGGTGCATTCACTTTTAGGCGTCGTATGAGCACACCATTCGTTGGTAGTCCCTTTCAGGGAAAAAATAGTTACTGTTCTTTGTCATATTGGTCCGGTTATTATCTTGGAATTCTTTGGAGGTTTCGTTGCCTCTGTGACTTCAGGGGATATGCAGTGGACCAAAAGTAAAAAAATTGGTTGCAATAAGAAGCAGACGTCTAGAGATTTGGTTTCTACAACTCATTATTTATGGGAATGATGTTCAATCATTTGCATCAGTGTAACATATGTAAATGTAGAGAGATAAATTAATAACTAAATGATTAAAAGGACAATTCAGTTAAAATCATCCAGAAGGGAAATAAATTAATATGCCAAGTCAAATGTAGACAACTATGTAAAAGTAATACTATGTGCGTCAAATGACCAATAAACGAAATATATTAACTAGCAAGAGCGCTGAAAGAATCTTGTGTGCCGCAAGAAATAAATATTACCTTCAACTTGTTCTTTAACAGTAATCTATTTTGTAAGACAGGCAACGGTATATTACAGCGATCTTGAGAATAACAAAGTCAGAGCTTCTGTGCGAATCGGGGTCTGTCCCAAGGCAAAAATACAAACCGAGTACGTAGTACTTTACATGCCAACAGCAATAACTTCTCAAGGAATTCGCAATGAAGTCAGGCGCCGCACTATTTATGACTCCACGGTTGTTCTTGCATAATCAACAATGGTAATTCGCCTAATGGTCCAGATGACTGCACAGTCCTGCCCTGTTCATTAGCCTCGAGATCATTTGTGAACATTTTAATGAGTAATCTCTTTAATTAATAGGTTGCTAATGCTTGCCACTAAGGCCCTCCCTTGCAACAGATAACAAATGGACTGGTTCCCGAAGGCGTCTCGAGGTTGGCTTTCACTCGAGGTCATTGCGGAGTCGAGGTCTTGTGGAAGGTCCTTGGCTGCATACTTACTGCTTGCTGATGAGGCCGTCAAGTTTTTAGAAATATGGGTTCCCGAAGGAAACGTGGACATCAAGAATCCTCTTAGGATTACATGGTTTTCTCGCTGTTTCTTGCTTTCTTCTGGAATTCTTTTGCTGCTTCTGTTCCCTAATTCTAGTGATCACCCTTCCTTTAAGAGGCCAACGGGTCTGGCACTTACCCGTTTTTATTTTTCTTGTTTTCTTCGATCCAGGCTAGAAAACGTTATTAGGTTTGCCGCTACATCGGCCTGCTCCTAAAACAATACCATTGATGGCTATAGAGTGAAACTCTTAAGAATTCCTGATGATCAACGAAATGGAATTCCTGATGATCAACGAAATGAAAATTGGGTCTTCGATCGATGACTTGCATTTAGGGCTCAATTATCATATGCACTCTTGAAATATAAGTAGAAAAAATACAGATAAAAAAGAGTTCGTCGAGTCATAAATTACGTCTTGATAATGAAAATTGAGCATGCAAATAATAAACTCATTAATAATCGAAGGCTATCAAGTAGGAAAGAACAGCATTCAGATGATTAAGATTCAACCATTTGTACAAACGCCCATTAGCATTGCAAATATAATTCACCTGGCAAAACATCTCCACTCGCTTTTGCCCACGGCATTTGTTACGACAAAGCCGGCACTTGTACGGTCGCACTTACTCGAGAGAGTTGTAAGTCACGGTAACGTTGGGAACAACTTGTTTTCGACGTGTGGCTGAAGGTATGAGCATAACAACGTCATTATGAACACTTGGTGTCAAATGGAGATTTGAAAATACTGTTAAAATGTTTACTTTTACAAATAAAGGGTACAAATTTCCAAATTGAAGATTACAACGCCGTTATGAGAATCTGAGATTGAAATAAAAAAATTTTAAGTTGTCATTACAAACTTTACATTTATAAATATAAAGGTAGGAACTTGAAACATAAAGTTTAAGCTAAGAAAAGCCGAGTAGAAAAGGGAAGGAAGTGAAAGGAAAAGAGAAGGAGGCGTGAGAGGCCAGATAAACACGACACCAACCTTGTACAGATGTGTATCTGGGCCCTGGTGAGTCCTGCCAGGGTCCGACACACGTCCGGATCGAGCGGGTGATCCCACAGGGCGGCATCCCACGGATTCACCAACTTCCCGTTGAGGACGTCATTGGGAGAGGCCGAGATCATCGGGTACCCGTAATTCGCATATCCCATGCCGCCTTGCTGGTATCCATACCCGGCGAAGCTATTCTGTGGGTACCCCGTGCTCGTCGGGGATAAGTCGCTGCTAATAAGATCGTTATTGACGAAGGCGTTGTTGCTTCCGGGATACATATTTTTGCTGGTCTGATACCCGTTGCCATTCTCTGGGTATCTGTTATCCGTACCCGAATACTCGTTGCTGCCTGCAGGGTATCCGATGTGTTGCTGCGGGTATCGACCCGCGCCCCAGTTTGCTGGATAGCCTCGATAGCGCGATGGATACCCCGGGAAAGTGCCTTGGATGGCCTTCGGATATTTATTCGGATATCCGGATGACGGAAGCTGCAAGCTGAGGTCTTCATTCCCACACCTGAAGGATAAAAGAAGATAAGATTGACTAGTTTGCTTAACTGATAACCTTGCAGACAGGAACCAGATTTTGTATGCGTGTGTTTAATGTGTGTGCATATGTTGGTTTTGATGCTTCACATACTGTCACGCTTGCATTTTTTCTTTTTGATTTTTCACACTATCAAATTCGGATGATTATTGTGAAGAGAAAAGAAGTTGATGGAGGAAATAAAAAAAAAAAAAAAAAAAAAAGAGATGGCAGGCAACACCAAAAATTTAAAAAATTCTTTGTACACGAGGAAATCATTATTATATTTGTCTCCCGAAAGAGGTTCCAAAAGCAAAAACGAGATAATCTCTCCCAAACATATCATTTAAAATTGCCTTTCAGGACAATAGCCTCCGATTCTATTGAATAACGAAATCAATTCTGACTCAAAAATAATCGTAAATATATTTTTGCAATACGATTTCTGATTATTTTGTGATATTCCAAAAATATCTATATTTTTATCAAACGTAATGCATCCGACCAAATGTGTTTATGTTTTATTTTCGTATAGTAATTGAGGCATTCAACCGGGTCAATAATGCTGCGCACATTGAAATAAAAACTTACCAATTATCGACATTAATCGGCATAAAAATGTTAAAAAATAGGTAAAGGACCATAAAATAACAATAGCAGGAACAATGATTATTATATACCCGATGATCGATTTGTCAATTAGTTTTTATCAAAAAAAAAACTCTCACTGTAATTAATCATCTCACTCTCTCTCCCTCCCACGGAGAGAGGAGAAAGGTGAAGGAAAAAATAAAAGAAAAAGAGACATTTTTTCCCTCTATCAAAAATGGGTTTAGCAATTAATTTTTTAATACAGAAAAACTCCCAGTTTAATTACCTCTCTCTCTCTCTCTCTCTCTCTCTCTCTCTCTCTCTCTCTCTCTCTCTCTACAGAGGCAAAGGATACAAATGAAAAAAAAAGAGAAATATGTCGCCGCCGAAAAGTACAAAAACATCCGATCACTTTGTGCACTTCTTGTAGACAGAATGCGGGATTATTGTGAGAAAGGAGGTGATTTCAAATTCCACGCCGAGGTACACAAAGATGAGGTGGAATATGAGGGTAGGTTGAAAGTTCACCAATTACAAAGAAGGAGGAACATTAGAAAATAAAAGAAGACGGGAGGGGTCCCAGGAGGTGGGGAAGGTAATCTTGTAGGGGGACCCCTGCGTAAAGGAAAGGCCCAGGGAGAACTAGCCAGTGCGAGACTAAATAACCAAAACGAATCTATTATTGATACACCCTTGGAGGGGCCACAGTGCCTAAGGTGCGTCGCTCGGCGCTCTCGCAAATAAACCGCCTTTGGACTTCGCATCGCTTGCTTACTGCAGTGGTTTTTGAAGTAAATCTGGCGGCTGTACTTATGCGTAGTCGTTTCACGTACTTCGAGAATCCTGTTACTTAAATGACTGGAGCAAGGAGATCTCTCACTTAAAACGAAGTTCGCTGCCTCTTTAGTCTCGCCCTCGCATGAATGGGTATAAATTTCGCCGTTTCTTCGCACTGACGCTGAGGGTCGGCAATATATCTTTTAATTGAGACATTAAGCTAAGCTAGGGAATTGCCGATGCTGATTTTAGGTTCTCTCTCTCTCTCTCTCTCTCTCTCTCTCTCTCTCTCTCTCTTCTACAAATGATAGACCCGAACTGTTTGTAACCATGTAATTATGACCATGCTTACTTTCTTTATGTTATAGAAGTAAACAGATCTCTCACTCTCTCTCTCTCGCCAGAACTTCTTTATATTGCCTAAGTATGTAGAGCTCTCTCTCTCTCTCTCTTTCATTTAGAAAACAGATCAGACCCGTTTGTAACTACGCAATTATATTTTTGCTTACTTCCATTGCATTTTTTTTTAATATTCATCAAAACGATCAGCTGAAAACACGTAACTGCTTGATTTAATCGGCCGAACTGGGGGCCTGGAATGAGTGGTGGAACGCTGGGCTTATCTTTGCTGGGTCCGTGGACTGCCCCCGCCCGTGATGAGGAACAGCTAAAAAAGTGCAAGTTATTGAAGTAGCAAGAACAGTCGGAAATGAACAAGACTGAAGGCAGCGGGCATCTAACTCGTTTCACGTCTTGCAATGTGATTTGTTACGGGTTTCCATGATGACTTTCCATTTAATGAGGTGCTGCGAAGGGTTATAAGAGAAAGAATAAGCTCACGTTTGACCAGAATATGAGCCAAATACAAAGGGAAAATTAAAGGAAACCAGAAATTTAATATATAATTCCACAAACCCACCCACACGCACACACACACAACAAAATGTGTACAGGTAAAAAAAAAAAAAAAAACTGACACAGGCAATCTGGCGGTGAAATAAAGGTCAGGGAAAAATGCTAATCAGTTTTCGCGATCATATATTCGTTCGTATTCTAGATTCAAGCACAGAAGACATAATTAGTGTCCCTTTCTGTTTTATGAGTTTTATTTTATTCAGAATGTCCTTTGACACGTGAAGAAAAGAGGACAGAATATTGAAATGGGTCACAAGACCTATAGACTAAAGTACCCTTTTAAGAGGCTAATGAATCGTAAATGTAACTAAATATTCAACTCTCAGAATGCACTTTTAATATTAATAGGGACTGACTGCCGAACTGGGTAGCTTTCAGTTTTCAGCAGCATTTTTTTTTTAGGATGAGGTTGCTAGTCCCATGCACTTTTCCCACCTGCTTGAGACCCAACATAGTCGACTAACTGCCCTGTTCGTAATTCACAACAGAAAGTTTAGCAGTTTTCTCGCAATCAAGAATTTTCCTAGTTTTCAAATGAACTTGTGTTTTATGTCCTTTTTGCATTTAAGGAAAATGGCAATTTGAGCGTTATAGTCTTACAAAAATTTCGAAGAGATGTGGAGGAAAAATAAATTGCGAAAAGAGGTCTTCTTCCTTGTCATGACATCTACGATTTCTTGGATATATAACGAAAACCTGGATGGTCAAATTAAATTTCTGATAGAAAATATTTTTTCCTTTGTTGCGGCAGTTATAACCTCAGGATCATAACCTGTTACGAGGCCAAGTTTTGTGAATGGAGTTAAAAAGTCTTTTAAACATGACTGATGGATGCATATTTCATTTACTCTAATTTGGCATGGCAACAATTATGATTATTGTTGCCCGAAATATTTGACTAAGTAATTAAATAATTTTGTACTCAGTAAAAAACAAAGCCCTGAGAAGAAAATTTCCCCACCAGAATGACACGTATACCACTCTTAAATTCTCATTAATGCTTATACGAATATGAACCCATGTTCTTCATAAAACTTACTAATATTTTATATCTTGCCAAGAAAACTAACCTCATGAACAAACATTACTTAAAAAGGAATTACTATATATATAAAC
>NC_089746.1:30256511-30266511 GCF_040412425.1 Macrobrachium rosenbergii
ATATATATATATATATATATATATATATATATATATATATATATATATATATATATATATATATATATATAATTTATTCACATTCATCTATTAAGTACATTCACATCATCACCGCTTCTTTAGGCTCTCTCTATAACTTAAAATCTTTCAAATAGGTTAAACTTAAAATCTGTCCCATTTCTTGAACATAAAGAGAAAAAAATGACTGTTTACAAAATTTCTCTTCCTCTCAAACATACTTAATACTGGATGGAACGCGTGATGTTTTATCTGTAATTACAAATGACGCTTCCAAAACTAACACTTGATACCTACTTGCCTACCATTCCGCTAAGCGTGACGTCATACGGTAAAGGGCACCCGACCCGTCTCACTACCAGGTAGGTCTATTGGTCCCACACAAGACTTAATTATTGTAATTAAATAAGTGACATTTCTCGTGGACTGGCTGTGAGGAGTCGTTCCGAAATTACCGGTAATTTGCGGTTACTTAAGCCTGAATAATTAAATGAGATAACCTATGAGTAGCTGTCATGAGATGGAGATGTGGGTTGGGGAGTAGGGAGGGGAGGAGGTTGGCATTTGGGGGGAGGAATGGAGATAAAGGGAACTAAAGGAGAAATGTAGAGGGGGCAAATGATGGCGGATATGTTGAGGGTATAATGAATTCTATCCGACTGGTTTCACAAAAAACGAACCTTGTGCAATAGCTGAAACCGAGCACAAAAAAACCCCCCCAAAAACTGCAATGAATACATCCAAAGTGCTTAAGACTAATTACTTCGAATTTGCATAGAATAATCTTTCCCACCACAAAATATGATTTAAATTATCACGTTACACTTTTTTTCAATAAACATGTATTATAAAAAATTATATCTCAGATAATGCTTTTTGGTTTGATTCTAGTGCCTTAGACCGTTGGTGGATATTGTTTAGCATTTCGCCCTAGGAATGTGTTTTGTTTTGTGCAGTCTATTGGCCATACATTGTATGGGTCTTTCTAAAGTATGGCCGCCCACTGTCATTTCAGTGACATCGCTTACATCACTTACATCTTACCAGAGTTCTAGGACTGCCATTTACTAGAGTCCGGGGCTTGCGTATTGTCAGAGTTCTTCTAAATTTTTCCTGACTATTCCACTGTCATGAAATCACTCCGAAAAACATAATTTACCTCTTATCAGAGTCCTAGGTCTGTCGATTGCAGAACCCTTTTAAAATTTGGGTAGGCACTGCCACTGTCACTCGAGTCTGTCTATGTGTGTATTTTCTTGTGGGAAAGAGGCAGACGCTGCCGAAATGTAGCCCGATCACTGCTTGTACAGTGTGCACTATGGGCATTTTGATTTATAACAAACACATCTCTTACAGAAAAGCAAGGATAAGTATTTCAGGAAATACAGATTTACCTTGTTTGGTTCAGATACTTTTATTTATGAGGTTTGCAAGAAATGCATCTTGAAATAAAGAGAGAGAGAGAGAGAGAGAGAGAGAGAGAGATTATGCTAAAACTCCTTCATCGTTTACCTTCTCTCTCTCTCTAAAACGATTGGCTAACTTTGTGATACGACTTTCATATCACACCGTTTTTAAAAAGATGTTTAAGCTTTGATCACAAAAACAAATAGGAAAAATTATGAAAAATATTGTTGTTCAATAGTCTATTCTATTCCTGTAGTGGCCGTAAAGACCTCATAATATCTCTGTTTTCTAATATTTTTGGATACCCTTTCCAGTAAAAGCCCTGAAATCCAAGTGGAAACGAATGGACAACCAAGTACGTGAACCTGTCGGTGTAAGATATATTTTCGTCTATGTTGAAGGTGAATAAAATTTCTGAAGAGTTTATCAGAATGATCATTTAAAGATTTAATACGTTTGATTTAGAAGCCCAAGATGCAATCCTAACGTTCTCCGATAATCGATAACTATTTCATTTTTTAAACTCCGGACCATTAATCCTCATTTGTTTTTTTGGATATCTTGTGGGCCATCATCGTCCTCTTCCAACCAGTTCTTGGGATCGTGGGAACCAACCCCAATCTTCCAGCAGCACCCAGCTCCAACCCAACATTCACCTTCCATCATTCCACAGAAGCAGATGATGGTACGGAATGCTGAAACTATGTAAGGGAGAATGTCGCCAGGAGTGAGGGACATCAATGCCAACATTTCACCAGCTCTCGTTTTCCCGCCTTTCGGACGAATGTTCCCTCTGTTGTGGGAACACGTCGGAGATCGAGCCAGTGAAACTGGAATCTTTTATCTTGATCGATTGGGACTCGTTTGTTTAGATTCTGGAAGGACAAGGTTGTTATTGTTGTTGCATGGTGGTATCTTAGCCTTTATTTCGTTGTTATTCACACCTTATGGATTGGCAATTTGCTTTTTTTTTTGTTTTGTTTAGGCTTTTAAGACTTGATGAGTTACGAGACGATTACGAAAACTCCAAGTTAAGAAACTTTTTTTGACTTGCATCTAGATACATAAAAACTTAAAAGTAATCTGTATCGTAACAACAGTTACTATCAAACAAGATATTTAAAGTTGAATGCTGAATTAATACGGACCATTTAAAAGAGGACATGGAAAGTATGAGATGACAATAAAAAAAAAACACACACACATTGCAAATGAACTTGTTTTCAGCTGATATCTAACACTCACAGAGACATCAAACAAGTAGAAAAGTTCACCGGAAGAAATAGCAAATGAGCCACTCTATACAAACACCCAAAACATCTGACCTGGGCACGTAATCATCTTTACTTCAAAAGTAGAAATAGGATGCGTGCACACAGACAAACCTATTTATACTTTATACATACATACATATATACTACATATAATATATATATACATATATGTATACACACACATATATATATATATATTATGTACATATGTATGTATATAATTATAAATAGGTTTCCCTGTGCGCACGCATCCTATTTCTACTTTTGAAGTAAAGATGATATATATATGTATATATATAATATATATATATATATATATATATATATATATATATATATGTATATATATATATATATATAAAATAAAATGCGCGCGTGTGTGCGTGTTTATTACGAACAGACACCACTGTATTAGTTCCCCAGATCGGTAGTTCCGAAAAACAACAAACTGGGTTTCAACATAAACAAAATTTCCGATCTGGAGCACCTGCTTGAGAACAAGTAAAACACAAGAGCGAAAGTCCACCCGTCCCCTCTGAGATTCCGTTAATTTGGTTTGACACGGGCAACCTGATGCCCATGTGTCGCCCAAGCCCTCACACAACAAGGGAAAGGGGAAGGGAAGAAAGAAGGGTGGAGCTTACCCACGAAGGAAACGATACACCTTTTTGATGTCTTTTGAAGAACGGAAGGGTAAAAAAAAAAAAAAAAAAAAAAAAAAAGTCTGGCAAACAGAAGCATAAGCAAATTCCAAAGTATTGTCAATAGTAATTATTTTCTGGACGAAGACATGAATTTTCCTGGGTATGAAATAATGCTACATAATATAAAGCAGTTAAATACTTGCAAGAACAATACCAAAGGAAGCTCGGAAAAGCAGAGAGCATCATCCATACGGTGAAATCGTGTTTAAAGCGAGGTTGGAAAACTTTTTATTTCAGGTTTATGAGAGAGAGAGAGAGAGAGAGAGATTTGATAGTATATAAGAAAACAAGGGTACTCCTTTTTAAATTCCAATGACAATTTCATAGTTTTGCAGTAAATATATTCGTAGTCCGAGAGGCAAATTAGTAGTTCCAATACTAGTTTAGCCTCAGCCTTAGCTTCTAAAGTAGTAACAAATCAGGGTTAATATTGAGAAGTACATCAAGGTCTTTGAGTTGAAAATCAAAGGTCTATGATTTTGCTGTGCTTAAATCAATTTTACTCCCATTCCTTCCTTAAAACTCCGCGTCTTCCATCTTAAACAGCTCTACACAGTTCAGAAGCGTATCATGGGGTGGTCATAAAGATGTCATGATCACTACCTCTGAAATGGCATTGAAGTTAGCAGGCAGATGGAAATAATAAATTACTGTTGACTCTAAGGTGCAACACGCGATTTTATAAGCGTTTGTTACTTCGTACTCTGGAAAGGGTAATGCTAGCAATCTGAGGTTCATACGAAAAAACTGTTTATACTTGACAGTTACGTTGTTGTTCTGACCATTGAGAAAATGGCAAAGATTATGTATTCATGAACTACTGTTATTGGATCAGAGAGAGAGAGAGAGAGAGAGAGGAAAATTCACTTCGAAAATCTACATTAAGGATAGGACTTAGACGCGAATAAGTGCAGACACGCAAACGCACGCACGCACAGAGAAACTTATACAAGCGGGGAAATGCATCAGACGATTTACGAAACTTTTATGCAGTCATGAATTACCCGAAGACCTAATAAATGGAGAACAAATAGTGATAGGCCAATAAGAAAGAAAACATTACCGTCCCATCCAGACCTGAAACTCTCATTTACATCTTTAATTAATGACACGAAATTAGCTTAGCGTGCAACATTCCTCAAAACATACTTTGGCGATGCTAATGCCCGTCGTAAATTTCCTCATGTGGAAATAGAGCCACAATCCATTAATTACTTTGTCCAGGGAATAAATTTCCTGAGGGCAAGCGATTAATGTCTCCCAGGCCCTCCATCTATTCACATGCAAAGTCGGCCGGTATAAAGGGACCCAAGAGAGCTCATAAAGTGTGGTGGCGGAGACCTACCCACCTTTGTTTCACAGGTTAGGGCGATGGGTCTTTTAATTGTCAACATTATGGTCGGTAATTTTTACGAGCGCAGAAAGTGCGCAAGGTGGGTCTCGTTGGGAAGGCTGGGCATGGCGCTGGGGTTAGGGGGAGCCCCCGCCCTCGAGGTCTAGGGGGGCGGGGTTTTAGGTCGGTGGGTCCAGGACCCAATTCATTCCAGAAGTTCCTCCGGTTCTTGCGCCGCGCTGCACGTGATGGATCTCGACTTCTCTTTACTTGTTCTCGCTCTGTGATTTTATGGGCGTGTGGTCTTAGCTATCCTCTAATTGGCCAATGAGGCTTTTAATTCACAATAAAACTTAACCGAGTGTACTTCTGGTCTAAAAGATACAAGGGATTGTATTATTGCTAATTTCTTCCACTTTTTGCTGCATTTTTTTTCTTTCAAATCATGAGACAGGTATACAAAGAGGCGTTTCTCTGCCGTAAAGGTATTTTCTGCTACCATGTGAAGTTGACCGGGCGTGTCGGAGTAAAATTTCGTTTTTATTACATAAAGTAACTTCAGAATCTTAAGTGATTTGGGAAAATAGTTTTAACAGCATTGCGATGTTTCTCTCTACTGCTCTAAATCAAGATAATTTAGCAATTAGATTCACAACTATGAGATCTTATATAAATAAATATTTGGCATCTTAGCGAAAAGTTTTTTTTATCTCAAGTTGCCTTGAATGCAACTTCTCTGTGCTAATATTACTCATTTAAAGCATTTTATCAATAATAGGCAAGACAAGACCTGAATAATATATATATATATATATATATATATATATATATATATATATATATATATATATATATATATATATATATATATATATATATATATATATATATATATATATATATATATATATATATATATATATATATATATATTAGACGACAAAGATTAATGTCGAAACAATGGCACAAATATGTTACAAAAGATGTCAGACACTTCTATGCAGTCGAAGGTTTTCTCGAGCGGGCGGTTGTATACTAGGCAAGTCAGGTTACCAAAAGACTACAGTTTTCTATCTCAATAACAATATGCCGATCATAAATTTTTATGTTACATATTTTAGCATTTACTCATAAACAGCATCAGTATGTCCTTTTTGACGAGATGGAGCTCTCCATGATTATTTAATACTACAATTCATGTATGTGTTAATTGATATTCCTGAATTAATCAATAAGATGAAAAGCACGTTGCCACTTATGCATTTATAATGTACTTCAGGACTTGCGTCCAGTCAGATTCAGACGAGTTATCTCAGTTCATCTTATATTTTAATTCTTTTGAACAACTGGAATTGGCCACAAGACGGATACCGGACCCTTACTCAGATCCTCAGGGCTCAAGTATTAATTGATGAAACGGTACTTTCGAGAGTCAAATTTCTAGAGATATTTATTGTAAGTTAAATGAAGGAAACCTCCAAGGGTATGCCTTTATCCCATCAATACTATTATTACATCACCAGTAATGTTCAGGTATTTTCCACTCTGAAATTCTTTAACCTCATGTTTTACATATAGTGGGTCCATCAAAACAACATCCAAAGCTACCAATCCGCGGTCCTTAAATTAATGCTCGAAACAGAAGTACTTTATTAATTTTACTATGAAACTGACCTTGATTCATTACTGATCCAAATACATATTACAGGATTTTAAGCAAAAGACTATCATCTATGAAGTTCATGGTTTTGTTGCCAAACTATTTTTTTTAAAAGAACAATATTTTAAATTCTGAAACCTTTAACCACTAAATTATACTGTGATATCAGAGAATAATAAGAATGAGCTACCTTATAAATTTTTCTTGTAGGCAATGTATCACTGAAAAATCACGTTGATAATGTAAATCTTTCCGATCCCTTTACGGCTACAGAAAAACCAACTTAAGAAAGCATGAGAAGGATCTTCTTGGGTTAGAATCTTCCTTATCGGTAAGTCTTTTCATTTTACGGACAGCATTTGCGTCTACATTTGATAAAATCACGAGTAACTAGAATACAAAGTTGTCTCTCCTGCTTCTCATTTCATTATGAAGATCAGCAATGTTTTTTGATTTTCAATAATCTTATAAAACATTAAGCAAAGCAGCTTATGCTGAAGTTTCGTACTGAAAGTCTTGTAAACTAGGCTTTGAAAGCACGCATAAAGAATAAAGAGAAAATGCATTTTGCCCAAGAATACAATTAGGCTACACAGCCCGAGACAGTGGCATCCTTCTTGCTCAACCCACCTACTGCCACCCCAACGCCCCCTCCTCCCACCCCAACAAAAACGAGAAAATTAAAGAAACTACCTGCAGTAAAAAGCAAATGTCAAAGTAGATGGAATTTAGAACTCACAGGTAATGGTGCGCCTGTCATCTGATGCATGTTAAACAAAGCATTCTTAAAAGGATTGGTTGCAAGTCGTAAAATTAATAGAAGTTTGATGTGTCAATGCTAAACGCAATTAAAGCGTTTAGTATGCAAAGCGCGACACACTGCTAAGTATTATCGTACCTCTGAATTTATTGAAAAGAAAATCTACGAAAAAATATCCGTTAATTTTGTAAAGACCAAATGCTCTTTATATCGTACATACGGAGAAAATAATTTCGAGAAATGACTATAACTGCTCATATCAGAATTCGAAGTAGATTGCAATGTTCTTGGAGAAATATACGTCGGCTATTTTGCATGGCATCTTATTCAAGTCCTACGACCCATTTTAGAGGCTTCGGGATTCGCAAACACCTTCTACATAACTTTCCTCAATGACTTCCATCAGAGGTAAGCACAGGGTTTTCTCGCATGTTGTTTCAGTCTGCAGGCTGATGAAATCAGGAAAATTTGTCAGACGAAGGAAAAAAAACGAATGTAAAAATACGTACATTGGTCCTCAGTGTTGCTTTTATAATTAGAAAATAAAATTATGGGAAACCAATCACGTTTTATATTCTATTTTTGTAAGTTATTTTGATCTGCCATTATTCCGTGTTGCCTTCAGTACAGCCAAACTTTTTGGATACGTCACCCTTGAAGAGGGAGGTACAGCATTTATGACCCTTTCTCCTCAAGGTGTCCTACAGGTTCCGGTCCCTCACCTGACGTTTCCTTTCTTTCGTCGTTAATGGACCAAGATATAATGATAGTGCCTTCATTTTAGAGTCTGGTCTCTCTCTCTCTCTCTCTCTCTCTCTCTCTCTCTCTCTCTCTCTCTCTCTCTCTATATATATATATATATATATATATATATATTTATATATACACATACATATATATACATACATATATATATATATATACATATACATACATATATACAGTATATATATATATATTTATATATGTTTATATATATATACACATACATATACATACATATATATATATATATATATATATATATATATATATATATACATACATACATATATATATATATATATATATATATATATATATATATATATATATATATATATACTGTATATATATATACATACATATATACAGTATATATATATATATATATATATATATATATATATATATATATATATATATATATATATATATATATATATATATATATATATATATATATATATATATATATATATATATAAACTTAGTCATCATAGCTGGGACTGTAATATAAGAATTATCTTTGTAATAATAATATAATAGAAATGATAACAGAAGGGCAAACCACATGAAATATTGAAATCTCATCTGTTTTTTTGTGATTACTGTTTGATTCGCTGTATTTTTGTCTAGAATTAAGATATAGGTTTATCTTGTTAACCTGCCTTTAGAGATGAGATGAAGGTAACGCACTATAAAACAATGGCGTAGTAAAATGATTAATATGGGCGATTTCTATGATAATCATACTAATATTGGTAGTAGCAGTTGCATTATCATTTTGGTTGCGGCGCGATAATTTTAAAACATCTTGTATATATCGTAATAGAAATATACAAGAATGACTTGCCTTTCAAGTTAACATGAACAAACTAATCTAACTCTCTTAGAACTATTATACCCGTACATTTTTATAAAGACGAAAATGGACTATGAAAGGAATTTTTAACTCTCGGATACAGTTAGGATGATGCTAATTGTATATAGCGCATGACAATGTGTTAATCAGTGTTCATGCCAGTACTGACAGTTTGTAGTTCCCAGCTATTAAGTTTGAGATATCATGCAGTCATTATAGAATGCAGCATGTAAAGGAAACATGACCTTCGCCGTGTTACCAACCGGCGAAACATAATTGTTGTAATTTAATTTTTAATGAGGCACAACTATTGCAGCTTTAAATTTCAATGAAACATGACTATGGCAAGCTTGACTTTCTGTGGACTGTGACCACTTTAACTAACTTTAACTTGCGATGAAATATGACTATTACAACTTTAACTTTGAGTCGAACGTGACTATTGTAATCTTAACTTTCGTGAAACATGACTATGGCAAACTTGATTTTCAGTGGAATATGACCATTTTAACTTTAGACATGACTACGGAAACCTTGACTTTCATTGGAACATGACCATTTTGACTTCAATTTTCGATGAGACATGACTATCACAACTGTAACGTTCGGTGGAACATGACTATTGTAACATTAATTTTCAGAGAAGAATGCCTATGGCGAACTTAACTTTCAGCGGAAAATGATAATTTTGACTTTAACTTTCAAAGAAAAATGACTAACAACTGTACCCATTAGTGGAATATGACTATTGTAACTTTAAATTTCAGTCGAACATAACTATTGTGACCAACTTTCAATGAAACGTGAATACTACCACCTTAACTTAAAGGGGATTTTCACTATTGTAACTTTAACTCTTAAATTAAGCATGAATATTGCATCTGGAAATTTAAATGAAATGCGATTGTTGCACGTTTTTACTTGATTTTTCATTGCGCAATATTTGTTATTTAAACAAAACATGATAAATTACAGTATGTATACAAATGTATACAATATGTATATGGTTAAAAGTTGTGGAGAGAGAGAGAGAGAGAGAGAGAGAGAGAGAGAGAGAGAGAGAGAGAGAGAGAGAGAGAGAGAGAGAGAGAGAGAGAGAGAATTAAGCCAACCAGGAATTTAACTTCTAATTCGATAGCCGCAGCGTGTAGAAATACGATAAAATGAGACAGAGCAATATAATGTTATACCACCGCGTCATTCTCCTACATTTTAGTTCA
>NC_089746.1:30271511-30279011 GCF_040412425.1 Macrobrachium rosenbergii
GACGATTACTTATTCTTGAAAAATTTACAGGCCGTAACTGAAAGCAACTTTTTTACCTTATTTTACAATTCTGTCTATAATGTAGGATTAATATAACAATGTTAGATGCGTGTACACTCTTGAAAACACTAAACGATCCTAGTGAATGCTACCTTGTTACATTTATGTAGTTACTGTTCATTAGCTTGTTAATATTTATCGATAATTCAATGAGTGAACCTTTTAAAAATTCCAAAACGAGGGTTGAAAACTATATTTTATTGTCAAAAAAGCTTATTAGTGTGATTTATTCCAAATGGCACTAGTGTTCTTTTCTAAACTTTCTTCTGTTTTTCTTTCCGAGGAACCCAATGTCTCTTAGAAAGAGAATATGAGTTTTATATCTGAATGTGGAAGGTATCCTCGGTGAACTGGTATTTCATAAAAAAAGAGCCTGAAAAGAACGAATGAGATTTCGTGGAAGAATGTGAAAAGGCCAAATACAGAAGGGATAAAGGCAGATCCTGAAGCCAGATAAATCGTGGCGACGGATGGTGGCCCTCCTTCAAGAAGGGAGAACAATTCATGTTGAAAGAAAGTGAACAAAAAATGAGGATGAGGATTATTTTTCATTATTCACTTGCATGTTGAACTGGTTTCAACTCATTAAATGTTAGGGATAGAAAATGAGCTGATAAACTGATAAATGAAAATAAGCTTGAGTATCCCCTGAGGTAGAGAACTCGAGAGTGTCCCCTCAAGCAAGGCGACTCAATAGTGTCTCTTAAAGAGAGGAGACCCAAGAGTATTCCCTAAATCCTGGCAATTCAAGTGTCCTTTTAAGAAGGGAACTCGACGCTGACCCCTCAAGCAAGGAACTCGAGAAGTGTCCTTTCAAGCAAGTCAACTCAAAAGCGTCCCTTTGTTCAAATAAATGCAAATGTCCCCTCAAGCAAGGTGACCCAAAAGTGTCGCTTAAAGCAGGGCAACTCAGGAGAATCCCATCAAGCCAGGCAACTCAAGAGTGTCTCTTATAGTGAGAGTCTTCTGCAAAGCAAGAAACTCAAGACTGTCCCTCAAAGGGGTATTCAACCTCAAATTGAGGTAGACCCTGGTTCAGAGCCTAATGCGTGGGTCAATGCTTGGGAACATTGGTTACTTAAATGTGGCATCCGAGATAACCTAACTCCCAAATATAGCTGCAGAGCTACTCCACTTAATTTAAGCTAAACGCAACCAAGAGGTTGTAACGTTAAACTCTAAATTGCCTATAACAGGCTAACTGAAAGACACACACACACACAGACACATATATATATGTATATATATATATATATATATATATATATATATATATATATATATATATATATATATAAATATATTATTATACATACAGACATATTTAAATATACGTGTGTCGGAGTGCAAAAAGATTCTTTCAATTGTACCATACTTTACTTACACAGAAAAATATATAAATTTTAAGACACGCGGATGTATAGCTATATACACCTTTTGTGGAGCTGACTGATCAATGCACATCTACGACATTGTTAACGGACATCGACCTTACTTGTACTTTAGAATTCCCATTTATGCAAATATTCTTTCGCGTATTCATCATCCTCGAATTTACGGCAGGGTTTGCAGTTCGATGAGGAACGCACCGAAGTCTCCCCTAGCGAATTTGGGGCGCATGCGTCATTGATTCCACTTTTTTGCGGGCCCTATAAACTCCATTCATTTATAATTCAGATGTAATTGCAGAGTGCAAGACGGAAGTATGCGCTGGAGAAAATATGATAGCCTTGTTGTTGCATGTTCCGTATTACACACTTTTGGGCAGACAGGCGTTACTCATGGTTGCCTTTTTTTCTCTCTCTCTCCGGTGGAGTTCAGGGACTAAAATTTACGTTTGGTGTTTCTCACCTTTATCCACTCCATTATTCCTCTTCGATGATAAATACTGCTCCTCATGAATATTTCATCAGGCTATTTATGATTCCGCGGTCCTGTCGTTGCTTTCTTTTTTTCATTCTGTCTGGGTTGTGGATTTGTGGCGTAACTGTAGTTTATTTCCGTTCGATGTTCGGTGGTCTTTTTCTTGAGTCAAAGGAGTATTGTGAATAAGTAAACAGATGTGTCTGACCGATATGTGGAAGTTATAATCGCGGGTAACACAGAATAACCTTGAAATTGTTTCGGCTTCAGGATATAATTCTGTCAAGTGATATTTTATTTCCATATGCTAAGCCCGTATTTCGCAATATCAGTATTTTTGTCTAGGACGATTTTTTTTATTGTTATGTTATATATTAATTCTACCTTTTGATCGCAGTTGGAGTTAACAGTGATGCTACAATGAAAAACTTAAATGACACTGATCCCATAGGGGGTTAGTGCCATCAGTGTACCTCACGTAGTACCCTGTAGGTATTACTATGGGGTGTTTGCGACATCCTTTTGGCCCCTAGATGCACCAGCTTTTTAACCTTTTACTTTATCCCCATTCTTGCCTCCTTTCATCACTCTTGATGCCCAACCCTTCTATTACTTGTTAGTGCAACTATGAGGTTTTCTTCCAGGTACGCCTTTAGATCCTTGTAATTCATCGCCTTTATTTTCTGGATCTATTTATCTTGATGTCCAATCACTCTCAACTACCTCTTTCCTCTGTCTTAGCGCTGAATGTTTGGAAGAGCTCCAGTGCTTTGCTTGACAGCCCAAGTTTCATACAATCGGGAATGAGGCAGAGTATTTGGTAACGTTGGTTATAGAATCCTTGTATTCGTGACAGAATTCGTGAACGCCACAGAATATTTGGGCAACTATGCCAATCACTTTGGCAGAGGTTTGAATTTCAAATTGCTCCTTCGGTTACAAATGTAATGAGAAGTGGAATCGAAATGACCACGAAGCCGTTGCTGTATAGTATTTATAAACTTCAAGAACTTGATAAATAATATTCATAATGAATGAATGAGATTTTTATAATACATGCTTTACTAAACCCTAAACAATTAATAAACACAAAACAAATGAGACTTGAGCTTTGAACTGAAGAACAACATTTCCTCTCCACTTCCTTCTGACGACAAAAAAGAAAGAAAGAAAGGGGAAAGCAACAATAAATGTAAGCTAATGAACGAAACAAACTGAATGCGTAGCATTATCATGAATCAATTCTAGTTCTTCCTAAAATAGTTCTGAATATAACGCTGTTCATCTTTTCCATTATGAAATTGAAATTGATTTTATGAAAATTACGTCTTCATCCTGCAGTAATTTATTTCTTGATTTACTAACGTCCTTAATTGTTTCAAAGTATGCATAAATTACTACACTCATTCTTATAGCGCTATTCTAATTATAGGCAATTTGCAAAAAAAAAAAAAAAAAGATTCGCTAATTCTAAAATTCATCTACGTAGAATGTAGGGCAATTAGCCGATTATGTTATTTGAAGAAAACAACAGTCGTGTATGTATGCTATTAATCTCGTTGTAACGTACAATGCATAAGATGTAAAATTATTATTTATGATTTTGTAATTTTGAACATTATTCTTTATATATACCACAATTTTTTCATCCATAGCCATTTAACTTGTGACGAATATTTTTATATACGCTGACAGAAGGGTAAGTGTGAATCTTTTTGTTTATAAAAAAATGCACTTACACAAATACAAATAATTAATTCATAAATACGCTCGCTTGTGTACACTGAATTTGACTTTTTACAGGGAATTTTTAAGGGGTTCTGTCCCATATGTAAGAAAACCTGCAGAATTAAATCAATAAAGTCAAGAGAAGATTTAACATAAAGTAGCACCCCTTTGCTCTGGACGCTTCACATTTTCTAGTCGTAATTCACATGCAAAAGATCCGGATGTTATAAATACCTCTTCAAGTGAATTAAGTACATTAATGTCCAAAACATAAAGCTCTCTGTTGGTGCTCATCTAAATGAAATGACTACCACGCTACAGCCCAGATTCCTCGGTAGTAATGAGGGTGAATATTTAATTAGAAGGTGGAGCAAATTGTCCGAGTTTTATGTTAATGAAGATGGTATCCCTCATGCCATCTCTCTGCGTGGGCTGCCTCTGTTGCGCAAAGGCAAAGAGGATAGAGAATACTCGTTTCTACATACGCTCATGTCCTTTCAGATTTGTTTTATATTCTCCTTGACTTGTTTACAAATTCTGCACATTTTTTTACATATGGTTAGTTCACATATATTTGTATCAGTCCATGAATACATACATGCATAGATTTGTTTGTATAATCCTATGCTATATGCATGCTTGTTACTTATTTTATGCATAAATAAAATGATGCATATTTGCAAACATTCATTCATAAGAATAAAAACAGGCTTACAAGCATACATCCTCATTTAGGTGTATACGTGTATTACTTTCTCATTGCAATAGGTGAAAAAATTTTCCTGTCACAGATATATTAAAAAAATGCAGAAACATAGACTAAATCATAGGGCCAACAGGTAATTCCTTTTCAGCAATTTGATCTATAGGAGTGGGTATCTGAATAGAATAATTAGCAATTTTTACGGATTGATATGAATCCTACTAAGAGTTGACAAATGCATATATATATATATATATATATATATATATATATATATATATATATATATATATATATATATATATATATATATATATATACCTTTCCACTCCGTTGATGATGTTCTCCCTACTGTCAGCTAGACTCACCTATCTCCCAGCTACTACCCACTGCAGTCAAACGCCTGCCAAGTACTTAGTTCACTACTTTGGTCAACAGAGGCCCCATGAATCTTAATAGACCATTTTTACTCTTCTCCGTCCCTTCCTTCGATTCGAACCCTGGACCCAGTGTTAATGGGGTGAGTGTGCTATTGTTATATCTTTTTGTGGGTAGCCCCAGATATTGTTAGACATTAAGCTTAGAAAAAAGTACTTGTTGGATGAGTTGGCTTGCCCAAACCTGCCCTGCCTTCCCCGGATGTTCAAGGTACGAATGCAAGTACGATTTATGAATATGAAGTCCTTTCAGCAAAAATTTCTGATGCTTTAACAGATTCCTCCTCAGAAACTAGAGGCTATGAAATTATCTTCCACTGGAAAATAATCAAATCTGAAAATCAATACGTCAGAATCAGAGAAAGTCATTGATTTTGTAAGGAAACCATGATTGATTGATAATCCCTCCCTGCGTGTCTGTCTACTCTCTCTCTCTCTGTTTCAGGAGGAAATGTTCACTGATTCATTAGGGCACCATGTATACACTGCTTCTGAGAACACAAGCGAAACTAACTGAAAGCGATTATCATTGCATTCAGTAAAAAGCAACTATTCCTTTATTGTTACGAGTAAGGCTTTTAGTCTTTCTCACGTTCTTTCTGTTAAAACTGAGTGAATAAAATTGCTGCTAACCGTTCTGAATTTACACTGTCCTCTCTTAGTTTCTCTAAAAAAAAAGAGAACTTGTCTTTGTCCAAATTCGGTGACGAAACGGATAATCTGTTTATCTGCAGGTATCTGTAATATTGATAATAGTCACGGCAGTAGCAATAGTAGTATGACAACCAAGCTTTGGAAATTTCTTCGAGTTTTCGTTTTTCCATTTCTTTTCCAAGTCACTTATTCTTTGTGTTCGCGTTTTCCTTTCACGAAATAAAACTATCGCTTCTTTCAATGTTGCACTTTATTCTGTTAGCTTTGGCGTCTATTTTCCCTTTTAAGTATCTTTGTTTTCCATTTCGTTTTTCTTATACGATGGGACAGATAAAGTCGTTTGGTGTCTTTGTCGGTCTACTGGAAAAATTGGGGCTAGGGTAGACCTCCCCAACAAGGCAACAAAATAATAACGCCTTAAAAAAACAAAAACAAGTAAACTATGCGCCGAAGTTTCTTCAGCACAATCGAGTTTTCTGTACAGCGTTTAATCAAGGCCACCGAAAATAGATATATCTTTCGGTGGTCTCGATATAATGCTGTATGAGCCGCAGCCCATGAATCTTTAACCACGGCCCGGTGGTGGCCTGTCCTATATAGTTGCCAGATGCACGATTACAGCTAACTTTAATCTTAAATAAAATAAAAATTACTGTGCCTAGATGGCTGCTTTGGTATGTTTGATGATTGGAGGGTGGATGATCAACATACCAATTTGCAGCCCTCTAGCTTCAGTAGTTTTTAAGATTTGAGGGCGGACGGATTTCAAAACTACTGAATAACCTCCAAATTTATTTAGGAGTCTTAGAGAATAGAACTGCAACTTTGGATTTCAGAGCTGCCGAAACTTGAGTTCACGGGCTCAGAATATAGTCAAGAGCACTTACATGTCAGTACCGCCGCTTTAGATTTCAAAGCAAGTGGACCTTGAGTTCACTTTCGACAAATTTAGTCAAGAGCAACACAGTTCAGGACTGCAGTATTGGATTTCAAAGTGACTTACCCTCGGTTTGCAATCTTCAAGAGTTTTATGAGAACAAAAATCATGTACATAATAAAAACGAGGAAAACTTGAAGGTGTCCTGTTGAATTTCGTGCAGAGGGTACTTGGAAAAATAAATAAGCGATGTGATCTGATAACTGTACTGAAATAAGTTATAGAGATACGACGAAAAGCCGCAAAGTGGCGAGACTGAATCAATTTCATTTCGTCGTCAGAGTTAAGTATACCTTAGTTTAACAGGACCACTGAGCTGATTAACAGCTCTCCTAGGGCTGGCCCGAAGGATTGAATTGATTTTACGTGGCTAAGAACCAATTGGTTACCTAGCAACGGGACCTACAGCTTATTGTGGAATCCGAACCACATTATAACGAGAAATGAATTTCTATCACCAGAAATAAATTTCTCTAATTCTTCATTGGCCGGTCGGAGAATCGAACGCGGGTCTAGCAGGGTACAACCGAGAACGATACCAATCCGACCAATGAGGAACTATTAACAACCCTTGTGAGGACACGTCACTTCCAAACACAAGCTGCTCAAAAGAGTAATGCATTATTATTTTCTAAACTCATCTTACGGGAAAAACATGTGTATGATAAAACGTTAATACCACGAGGTGCTATTCTTCGTTCTGAAGCCATTATTACGATAGACTTGAGAAGCTTAATTCGAACAGGTTCAAAGCCCAAGAAAAATCTAATGAAAATTTGCAAGCAACACGAGAATGAAAGCTTTTTGATCCGGATTTATCTGCCGACTTTAATATAAGTGATTTCACCGTTATATATATATATATATATACAGTATATATATATATATATATATATATATATATATATATATATATATATATATACAGTATATATATATATATATATATATATATATATATATATATATATATATATATATATATATATATATATATATATATATATATATATATATATATATATATATATATATTATATCAAATTAATCAAGTTTGTCAAAACAGGCTTATGCACTGTTCTGAACCTCATTTACTCATTTAATGCTCGCTTAAACTA
>NC_089746.1:30284011-30286511 GCF_040412425.1 Macrobrachium rosenbergii
TATATATATATATATATATATATATATATATATATATTTATATATATATCTGTATGTATATGTATATATATAAATGTGTATTATATATATTATATATATATATGTATGTATAATGAACTATTACAGTAATAAAGCTTCAGAAATTTATAATTAATATTCTGAGATATATGTATTTTCATCACTGTCAGTATCCTCGGGGTAACACTGCAAAGCGAGTGAATTACATCGGGTGAATTTTCATCCATAACATCCGATAATCGGATCACGTTTGTCATGACAGGGCAAGCCACTTTCGAAAGGGAGTCGCTATTGCAGGTATCACAACTATTTTAATTTATTTAATGACCTAATAATCTAAGAGGATTTACAGCATCATTTGACACATAGTAAGGATACGGTATCGAATTTATTAAAATGATTTTACTGCAGTTATAATCTAAAAGGATTTCTAAAAAGCGATATTAATTTGAAGCTTCTTTATATTTATATATATATTTGTGACATTAATCAACGAGTGGGAATGATCACGGCGCATATACAAAAGCTATTCAGCGCAAAATCATTTTGAATGTTACAAAGACTGATACCCCACGCGTTTAAAAATAAATTCTAGTTTTAACTACATTTTATTGTTTTCTCACTAAATATCTTTGATCGCGAATATTGAAAACGCTGGTACTCCACATAATTCAAGATAGTCTGAATTTTTAAATAATATTAAAACTTTTTTGAAATACGGTATTTGTCTATTTTCATTAAAATATAATTGCTGTACGGTAAACAGACAGTCTCCAGGATCTTAAGTAAAATAATTCCCCTTAAAAGCACGTCTACAAAGGAATATATCTGTGAAGAACAAAACAAACGCTTTTATTCTTCATTTTTTCGGAAAAAGAAATGAAGTTCATGATGCGCAGCCATTTGCTTGTCTTTATGAAAATTAAACTGTCCTCTTTATTAGAAAGATAAAATCTCATCATTCTTTGCAGATAAATCTTGTTCTAGCTTGTCAGAGAGAGAGAGAGAGAGAGAGAGAGAGAGAGAGAGAGAGAGAGAGAGAGAGAGAGAGAGAGAGAGAGACGTTTTTATTATGAGAAGCCCCTAAAAGTTTATTCTTCTTGTATAACAATGACCGGCATTTTTTTTAGGCTGAAACGCCACTGAAAAGTGCTGTCTTATTCTCTCATCAAATAGTAAGCACTGAGATACAAAAAAAAAAAAATTTTTCCCTTCTCATAAAACTAAAGTTTAACACAATAAAGCCCCTTTGTGAATGAAAGCAGAGTAGCACAATAATTACCCAACAAAATATGAGATACTTGATACTTGACTACGGTTAAGAGGATTTTCTCAATGAAGGCTATCTGAAGAAAGCTTGAAAATTTTTATATACATTTCATCAGAGTCTGATTTTTAAAAAGAGAGTTGGGTATGTAAGTTCTCTACATGCCTAACAAAATATTTAATATACACAAACCCTGGATCAAATTCTTCGACGCCCGAAGGCTTGAGACCTCGTTAGCAGTTAAAAAGCCCCTTCTGCGGGAAAAAACAAAAGGGAAATAGTCGGTCAAGGGAAGAACAAAACCTCGCCAGTTAAGTGAACAGCAAGAGCTGGTCAGTTACGGGGATAGCAAGACCAGACTGGTTACTGGAAAGGGCAAGACCTGGTCATTTTACGGGGAGAGCAAGACCTATCAGTTAAGAGGGCAGAGCAGGACCTGATACAATAAAAGGAATGCAGAGCATGGTCAGTTAAGGGAAAGAGCAAGGCCTGGTTGGTCGTTCAGGTGAGGGAAGAGGTGAGAAAGGCCAGGACATTTAAAGGAAGAGCAAGACCTGGTCGGTTAAGGGAAGAGCAAGATCTGGTCAGCTGACGGGGGTGAGAAGGACCAGGTCAGTTAAGGGGAAAGCAAGACCTGGTCAGTTGAGGGGGTGAGAAAGACCAGGTCAGTTAAGGGGAGAGCAAGACCTGCTCAGTTGAGGCGGTGAGAAAGACCACGTCAGTTAAGGGGAGAGCAAGACCTGGTCAATTGAGGGGATGAGAAAGACCACGTCAGTTAAGGGGAGAGCAAAACCCGGTCAGTTGATGGGGTGAGAAAGACCACGTCATTTAAGGGAGAGCAAGACCTGGGCAGTTGAGGGGGTGAGAAAGACCACGTCAGTTAAGGGGAGAGCAAGACCTGGTCAGTTAAGGGGGTGAGAAAGACCAGGTCAGTTAAGGGGAGAGCAAGACCCGGTCAGTTGATGGGGTGAGAAAGACCACGTCAGTTAAGGGAGAGCAAGACCTGGGCAGTTGAGGGGGTGAGAAAGACCAGGTCAGTTAAGGGGAGAGCAAGACCTGGTCAGTTAAGGGGGTGAGAAAGACCAGGTCAGTTAAGGGGAGAGCAAGACCTGGTCAGTTGAAGGTGAGAAAGACCAGGTCAGATAAAAGGAGAGCAAGACCTTACTCGGTTACGGGAGAGAGCAGGACATCGGGCAGAGCCTGCCGTGTGCCAGT
>NC_089746.1:30291511-30339011 GCF_040412425.1 Macrobrachium rosenbergii
GGGCTGGACGTTTCCGTTTCTCTTTCTATGTTCTTTCCATCATGTGGCGCTCCTCGATCACTCTCAACTCACAACACTCAATCACTTTCTTGCACGGCTCGGTCCAACACTCTGTCTCGCAACTTCTTCTCTATGTCATCTCAGAAATGCCGTGAATGATCGAGTTCTGACAATTTTCTTTCTCAGTTTTGCACACTACACATCACCAATTCCTTCTTTAATTCGTTTTGAAAGCGTACGAGCCTCGAAATCGAGTGAATTTTACGTCACAGCCAACTCTGTTTGCCACAATCCTGGCGTCATTGTAACGTAAAACCCGACGTCGTATTACACTCTCACCATCGATCTGTCACATTCGATAAGTCTTCAATTTTTCAGATTAGCGTGAGAGAGAGAGAGAGAGAGAGAGAGAGAGAGAGAGAGAGAGAGAGAGAGAACCTTCCCTTCTCCCTCTCTGTCTCCTTTTCTCCCTCGAGCAACAATTTTTTTTGTTCAAGAACGAGATATATTCACTGATTTATATATACTTGTGTATACTTATACATATATCCGAAGTCGTCCTCAAGAATGACAAGTCGTATCAAGCGTAGCGTCGTAGCTGTCGTAAACAGGAACGTCGCAACCAAAGAAAAGTTACTCCTTCGTAGTGCCTCGAATTTTCTTCACGGTTTAAGACACAGCCCTCCACCACAACCGTCTATATTTGTATGAAACGAACGGGTCACGCAATCAGACGAGTATTTATAAATATAAACATATCCTTACGACACACACGCAAACACACATGGAAGGAACACACCTGGGGGTCACGCAACGCTTAATTATGCATGAACTCCCAGCGACTAAGGTAGTGTCACCCTTGGCACTCCGACTCGAGGCGCTGACAGAAGTGGAGTTAATCGTAGTGGTGTGAGGCGTTGAGTGGTGTTATTGAAGGGGGAGGTGTTATGCGACTTGGTGTAGTAGAGTCTCTGTGTGTGTGTGTGTGTCTGTGTGGCAGTGGGGTGGTAGTGGTGTGTCGGCTCTCTTTGATGGACCGAGAATGTTGTACCCTTGTAAGTTCACCTGGCGAGTAAGGGGCCTCTCGGCGCGCGCGAACCACGGACTGCTCAGGCGCAAGATTCGACTACTCGTTATTTTGTCGCGTTTCTCTTCCCAGGGACCTTCAGCGAGTGTTCATTCATCTTTGCGATGCAGGGATTCGTTAAGTGTGGCCGAGACAGGTTATTCGTGTAAAAGCAAGCAACTCGGAGGGTGGTATCAATTAAGAAACAGTCGCTGGGGTTAGTATATTCTGCTATTCCAGGTGGGCAGAATGACTCGCTCTCATTGGCCAGGGGGACTTCTCTGGACGGTTCGTTTGGCCAATCAGCGCCAAGGGGGGTTTGCCCACAGGTCCATCTCTCAACGCTACCAAAGTTCGAGTGCGTGCGTTGATGATTTTCAGACGCTGCGCGGGTAGCTGCCTGAATTAGTGAATGTTGTACTTCGCCACAGACGTACGAATTACACTGCCTCCATAAGACGACACTCTGGTACTCTCTGGCTGATTCTGGAAGGGGAATAAATGTTCCGGAAGGCATAGGAAGCCCTCTTAAGTTTAAAGAGTCTTTCGTCCAGCTTGCAACGCTGCACAGGGACGCCCATCAGCGCCCACAATCAACACTACCTCCCTCTCATTCAACAACGTAATCTCCAACATCATGTTCATACCTTTTCTCATCTGCAGTGTCAGCCTGGTCATATAATAAAACCATTCACGTCACCAGAGGGACTAATGGAGAGAAGAGCTTGACAATCCCGCGAGATTTTCTTTCAATCTTCTCATTTCATTTCATTTACAATTTTTAAATGGAAAATGAATTTGCTGTCCAAAGTCAAATGTGCGCATATTATAAAGCTGAAACAGTTTCAGATTTAGAATATTTTGATTTATACTAGCGAGGATATACAAATGAGAACGAAAAAATGAAGCCAAGGAAAGGCCACCCAGGAGGAGCCCATACTAGCGGATCGACGGATTAAAAAAAAAAAAGACAAAAACACGCCATTCAACACTCCTCAGCATATATTATAGATGAGCGATTGTCAGTTTTATGTGATACATCATCAGCGGCGCTAGAGATCTTTCCTCGTTTTTTTGCGACGATCAGTTTCCAAAGTGGGTAGAATAGATAGGACAAATTAGCCAGTTATTAGCTACCTGATAATGCAATTTGCACGCGTCCATAAGAGTTCCATCGGCATTTTGAGAGGGAACGAGAGGCTAAAGGCCATTACATGCATATTAACTCTGACACCGATGCTTTGAGTTTTCAAGGTCAATTATGAAGGGGAAAGTACACACTTTCTGTTGCCCGCATTCACCTCATTATGACACTTCTAAGAAGAGCCCCAAGGTCAAAAAGAGAAACAGGTCAAATGTCTGGTAGTGCAAACTTTATTGAAAGCTGGTATCTCTGGCGAAACAGCTCACAGACATTTTAAACGGCCAATTTTTTTCATACCCTACTAGCACAAAAGCTTTTCTATTCTTCTGTTTAATTGATTACAATTCCATTAAGAGTTTGCTACTGTGAAGAACACCAACGAAATTTTACATGAACAAATCTCCATATCTTCTAAGTTTATGAGTCTTGTGTCCCAGTCACTGCATGAAATTACGGATGTAATTATCGATTCTGTACCTGGTGCCCACCTGCAACCTGTACATCTTTGCAAGCCTGCCGGGTTATGTTTATTATTATGCAATGAAGAGTGCGTTTGCAATTAAGTCCCCTTAGATGTCTCGGTAGTGCCTATTTTCGTTCGCATGCGGGATGCTCTTTTATTTTCCAATTTGCTTAAGTACTGAAACTTTTATTGAATGGGTGGAGATAATTTGTATATTCATATAAGTATTCTTACTCGTACACATCTAAATTTCAGTCACACACACATATTAATGCCAGACGGTCTCTGTTCATGAGCCCCTGATCATACGAGGGACAGGGTGGTAGGATTAGCGACCTCATCCCAAGAGTACTCGCTGTGCGTGCAGTTTGATTGGTAGCATGTTTCATTTCACTGTCGATTGGATCTGCATTCATATCTAGGGCAATAGGAGTTGTAACGGCAAATTATAACAGGAACTGCACCGGCAGTTGCACAGTTATAACAATCGGCCAACTACATACTTTGAAAGTTGATAGTTATTTCAGTATTGTAACTGAATTAGAAGTTCTCAGTCAGCAGTCACCAGTGAAGCAGTACCATACTAAACAACCAATCAATATATATATATATATATATATATATATATATATATATATATATATATATATATATATACGAGTATATATACTGTATATATATATATATATATATATATATATATATATATATATATATATATATATATATATATAAATGAATAACAGGAAGCTCTTTTCTTCAGCTGATTTCTCCATTAACTGCTTTCCTTTTGTACAATTACGTGGATAGATGGCGCACTGACCACTGACCACGTTGATCTTTCTATGGAATCATAGCCATTTAGGTAAAACGGTGTTTTGCTGTTGTTAAGGAACACGCATTCAAGCACGTACACACACACACACACCGCAATATAAATATAAATATATATATATATATATATATATATATATATATATATATATATATATATATATATATATATATATATATATATATATATATATATATATGATATACATATAATTAGTTTCGTGCATCCACACTCAACATAAAATCCCGTCTGGCGATGATCCCCAAGGTTCATACTTAACGTACAAATAAATAATTCGGTTGACATGCCAGCGACTATTTTTTGTTTTGTTTTTGTTAGCATGCCACCTATACTAGTAGGTCAGTCCTTGCACATAATATTGATGGCATGCGTAGGTTTGAATATATTCGTCATTTACCTAATATTTTAGTCAGTATGCCGCCAGATTTGTCAGTATGTCAACATAGTTCCAAAAGTATGAGAAAGTGCAGGTTATGTTGCCAGTTTTTCTCATTCAACATCTAATTTGTTTAGGGGATTACCTTTGTCATTTGCAAGTATATGTACGTGTAACTTTAATTGCCAGCTAGTTTCTGTCTATGTCACTGTAATTGGAATATCCTTTAAATGTCCTTTACCACCAATATATTCCTCCCCTGAAAAATGAGGATTCATGAATGAACAAAAAAGTTGTCAATTTCATTCTTAATCAACAATCGTTAATTAGGGATGAACACAAACACTTCTGAAACTCCCCCTTATTCCTTTTCAGCAGTATTTTTTGTCACATTCTGAAAAGATTGTGCTTTTTTATGAGATTAAGAATTTTCTAATATGTCTTAATTATCTTAATTAGATAGCACATTCCGGTAACGCATGTAATTTTAAGTGGACAACCTCGTCCTGCCGGCTCAGTATTAGCCACCCAATGGAGTTCTGTCCTTCCCAAGGGCCTTGGGCATTCATCGGAATTTAGCACACATTTTGTAATCAAAACCAGTAATGAAATAATCACAAGTTGTGCACGCACCATGAACAGTAATGTTTTATGGTACTAGTATTAACAGTATACTTACTTGTATTAAGTCTTTGTATTTGCGACTTCATATTAATTTTGTTCTAACTCTTCTTGTATGTCAGCTGGCAAAACATAATTGGTACAGTGGGGCACTTACTGGAAGTGTCTCAGCACTAGCAGGTGCCCACCATGTTTACAGATACTCTTACGACGTCGAGTGTTTGTATAGCATACCCTAAGACTTAGTGCTGGATGTTTTCGTACTTAAAGGAGTTTTGGAGGATTCAGTAACGTCCTGGGAAACAAGTTATCTTTTTCTTTGAATAGTATTTGTCATTCGGAAAGTTTCTTTGCCAAAGTTACCTACAATAGAGCTACCTGAAATTTCAATAGCGGAAAGTTTCTTGCTACTAGTTAAATGAGTGAATTAAATCAGTAATCCACTTAGGAGTACTCGCTTCATTGTCTACGTATTTCCTTTACTATCGTGCTTTAGAAATCTCCCTCTGCCCGTGTGTTCCAGGACTCTTAAAATAACCCTTCTTCATTCAAGTCTATCGCTTCCTTGGTAGTTATGGATTATCCTCCTTCCTCCCCAATGTCCTCTTTTTTTTTTTTTTTTTTTTTGCTAGGTTTCAATTGCTCCCTGGGCTAGGAAAGGGCATTAGAACAAGATAATGGGATGGGCAACCTAAAGAAATTACTTTCATTTCTGCTTAAAATAACGAAAGGTTCTTCTTAATAGCCAACCAGAACCAGCCATTGACGTGTTAAGATTCTCAAAAGCAGGAAAAGTTTAAAACAAAGACTCATAAAATTTAAGGTTATATTTACAAATAAATATCTGATAAATATAAGTTTTCCAGTCTGAAAAGTGACAAAACCATCCACACTACAAAACCAACAATCAAGGCTCAAACAGTTTCACTGGCACATCTCACCGATAATATTTTCTGTGGGATAAAACATAACACTTGCATCATAACCCTTCCAACAGATGATGATTATATATCCTTGCCGCATGAAGGCGTTGACCAGCCTGACAACATCAAAAAGAATAATGTAATTAGCATCTTTTCCATTGATGAACAATTCACAACATCTAGCCCGACGTTCAACCTCTTCCACGAAATCCGGCGGTCCAAAAGACTAACAAAATTATGCCCCTACCATAGAGCAATAGCGTTACAACGTCTGTAGACTTCCATATAGTTAAAACGAGTCCGTTCCGAGACTAGTGGAGCTTGGAGTTCCTCGCCAATATGCCGAATTGCAACTGCTTCCAACCCAACACTCCACAACCATTTCGAAAAGAAATGCAGATTCTCGATGGTAGACGATCCCTTAGAACACCCCTTAAAGTCGTGCACCTTCCTTCCCGGGTTAACATAGCAAAGGAGCTCTCTCTCTCTCTCTCTCTCTCTCTCTCTCTCTCTCTCTCTCTCTCTCTCTAAGGGACATGGGAAAAAGCAAAAACAAAAACAAACTCCATGGGTGACGTACCTGGTTACGCGCGCGAAAAATAGACGCTATAGCGACTGGAATGCTTATTTTCCGAAGTAGTTACTTCTCTTAAATTTTCATAGGCTATGTTTACCTTAACATATAGGCAGGCATGTGACATTAAGCGTACTTCAACGGTTATGCTACAAAGAACTCCCACTCCTGCAATATTATTACAATAACTACAGCAGTGAATAATAACATCAACCACAGCGATGACTAATTGATGGTGGTGGCAGTGATATTTAGCAGAATCGACGCAGCAAAGCTTTGATGACGCCGAATGCATAATTCATTCTTTTTGCATAGTTATATTCTGGGACCTGACTCGATCAACATTTCTGATCAGTTCAGGCGTTCATGAGAACTTACAACAAAGAAACATTATAGATTATTACGTCACTACCAACTTTGCTAAACCTTGCAACAGCTCAGTACTGATATCTTGATTGTTTGCTTAGCAAATTAACTACTTGTTGGTTTTAATGATCTCAGTTGCACTGACCACTTGATGTAATTCGTCTTTCCAGATTGCAAGGTTTCGTAAAGTTGCTTTAAAAAAATACCTGGAACATCCTTACAGTATTCCCAGTCGTTAATAATAATAATAATAATAATAATAATAATAATAATAATAATAATAATAATAATAATAATAATAATTTATCTATTCAAGAGCGTGAACCACAAACAAAAAACAGAGGCAGAGTAAGATAAATTACCTAAAGTCAACGAACATTACAATAAAATTGCTCCAAATTACCTGCGTATATTGAAAAGAATGACTCAAAGAAGCTGTGGTTAATTGGCTGATGGATCAGACTCATTACAAATGACCCTGAACAGCGTTTGAAACTTAAGGACTAAGACTAAGCTCCCCATATTAAGAAGGTCTTGGGTAGCTCCGTGGCGAAAGAAGCGATAAGCAGATCTTGACGAAGACATGTTAATACCCGCGGAGAGAGAGAGAGAGAGAGAGAGAGAGAGAGAGAGAGAGAGAGAGAGAGAGAGAGAGAGAGAGAGAGAGAGAGGGTGGGCCAGCTACGCATAAATTATGATAGAGAAATGCTTACCCCATGAATTAAGACAATCATGGAGAAATAGCTTTTAGTGGACTGGAATGGAAGAGAGAGAGAGAGAGAGAGAGAGAGAGAGAGAGAGAGAGAGAGAGAGAGAGAGAGAATGTTTTATTCTTTTTCAAAAACCAATGCGTAAAGTTTGTGCACCGATTTTATTGAGTAAATCCGACGCACCGAAATAATGGATTTTGTCTAAAAGTTTCTGTGACAGTTTTGTAAACCATTATCTCCCCTGAAACACAGACAACCGGCTTCTAAAACATTTAGCGATGCAGTATTCTGATACGCTTCAGTAAAGTCAATCGTAAATATTAATTCAGGATTTTTTTTTTTTTTGGCTTATTGTTATTACGTACTTTAAAGCGAAGCGCGCTCGACTTGAATTTTTCGAGGAAGTTGCGGTAAACAATTTTGCGTAGTACATTTACATTGGAGTTTTATGCTTCGGCCCTGTACATTTCAGAAATTACCGATGTTCTTCTCTCTCTCTCCCTCTCTCTTTCTCCTGCTTCTTCAACATATGGCAACCAAGCACAAAGATCCTTCTTCTTTGAAGACAGCACTTATCTGCAACGCAAGCAAAACCAAACAAGAAAGAGCGTTACATCCTAGCACCTCTCTCTCTCTCACTCTCTTATTTGCATTGTGTGGATAATTTTTTACTGCAATGTCACTCAAATTCTTGTCTGAGAATCAACAATATTAACACATTTTACATTCTGTGTTTTACTTTTACCTTAGCTGGTTTGATCACAATTTATGAATTCATAATGCTCTCTCTCTCTCTCTTTCTCTGTTTTAATTCTGTGCTTCTGAACATAATTTTTTTTTTTGTTAGCCCCTCTACGTCTTTCGAGATCGTTTATATACATGAACTCATTTCTTACGGACTATGATTACGATTTTGATTTTTAAGACAATTTCTACTTATGCTTTATGATAATAACTAATGCATCAACTAAGGCCAAGAAGATAGATACAGAAAAAGAACTTAACATTATGCCGGCAAATCGTTCTTTTAAAAGACTTGATTACTGAAATAATATTATTCTCTCAGAGGAATACATAACTTTTATCCCTGGAAAAGGAGAATGATTCTTCCGCATTCGGTTTCAATCGTAACATCCTCATTGCTGGCTGTTTAACTTCTTGCTCTAATTTTTATTTTTTTTTGTCATTTTATAACTGTAATTAATAAAAGTTCCAGACTGATTATGCTTTTGAATAATGGCCTCTATCTTCCAGGTGACGTACTCGTTAGCCCCGAATCCTAATCTCATCGCATTCAGCGTCAATTCAGGAATGAACTAATTCAACAGTTCAGAATAGGGTAAGCTTGGAAACCCTGAATGTATTTTCTTAATGGTTTGACTTTTCCTAAATGTTTTTGATTAACTTTAGCAATGTGTACATCCAGTCTCATATCTAGAACACTATCAAAATATGAAATATTATAAGATATTATATAATGTATTAGAAAGGAGAGTCAATTAAAAGTATAGTTACATTTCTGAGAGAGAGAGAGAGAGAGAGAGAGAGAGAGAGAGAGAGAGAGAGAGAGAGAGAGAGAGAGAGAGAGACGCAAGTGATGAAGTTAAATCAACGAATTCGATTTATTACTATTGTTCCATTCTGTACATTAAGAAAGACACAAGTCCACATCCCTGTATTCTATCAAAGCAGAAAGTACCGGAAAGAGGGGCAGCATAAGATGAATCTCTGTGTATGATAAGGTCATTTGAGATGTCGCCCAGAAAACCCGATGGAGTAAGAAATTGCCACTTACGGAGAATTCGATGACGAAGGAGGCCCGTTGATTTTCCTGGTGGGGGAGAGGGGGTCAGGGGCGGGGGGAGAGGATTAGAGAAGATATATGGCAAAAGTGACGATATAAAGGTGAATATCTCGTGAATATCTTATGAATGCTTTCAACTCGGTGGGGTGAGAACTGTCTGTGTTGAGGTACTTCCGTTTTTATCGTTACATGATGTAAACAAGGTCTAAATATACCTTGATGGTTTACGTACTGACTACTGTTCGCACACGTATTATTTTTATTCTTACTCCCTCTTTATCTCTCTCTCAGCCGCTACCAACAGCACTCAACCACATGCTGGTACATAACTCGGTGGTTATGTCGACAAAAGCCCTTGTTTTCGAAGATGTTATTTCTTCCTCATTCTGGGATCGAACATGGATGTACCCGGTTGTGAGCCGTGCACTATCACTCGCCCAAAAGACTTCATCGACGAAGAGAGCCAACCTGGCGATCTGAGATTTGGAAGGGGAAGAGAATTCTCGAGAAGGTATAAGGAGAGAGGAGCCGTTACAGAGGTGAGAAAGGTTGGGGGAGGGAACGCTATTAGTTTTGAAGGGAATAGAGTTTGGTTCTCTCTCTCTATAAAGTTCAGGACTTTAGGCGATCACCAGTAAAGGTGAAAGTGGAGGGCTGTTGCCGTTGGAGTTTTGTCCCCTTTATGCGCCCCCGACCGTATAAAGTGGAACGCGTCTGTGTGGACTTGTTAGGGATTCACAAAAAGATTTTTTCCTTGAACTATCCTTTGATTAGTTGTACCTTATAATGTACTATCTACATATAGTTATGGCTACACTCTACTATGCTTTAAATATATTCTGAGTGCTTGTACTATTTTCCGTAACGGGTGAGCGCGTACTTTTTACTTTCACAACATTCCTTCATCAGAAATATTTAGGTAAGCCTTTTCCTTGTGATTTCTTTAGTTGGGGAGATTTTTCCTCTCTTTTTCTTATCAAGTTCCTGTACTAATTACGTGAATGTGTATTTTTGCATTAGAATATACTTCATTGGGGAACTCATCAATCAAATTGCTGTCTCACTCGTTCACTCACACACCAACTTGGTAGCTTTATTAATAAAGCACGTAATTTTTAAGCAATATACTACACACTTCCTCTAGACAAGAATCAAGCTAAAACTACAGACACGAATTGATTTATAATTCATCCACTCCATTAAGTACAATCAGAGCATTGCTGAACAATCTCCAAGGAAAACGTAATCTGAATACAAGCGCATTTGCTGAAAGGTGAACAAAATAAGACTAACGAAAATGTTTGTATTTATTTACATTTTCTCAGCATCAAGTACTTGCGATCAATCATCAACAACCATTGTCTTATTTCTCATTAGTCCTCCAAGGCTGATTTCAAAACAGCTGTGACGAATTCCCTTCCGTTGCGTGCAATTGTTTTGAAGGCCCTTTTACAATTAAATACAGACATTCGAGAACAATAGAGCTTATGCTTCCCGTATCTTTTTATAACTGACATCAACTAATTAGAGTGTTGCTCTGTTTTCTCGTAATAAAGAATCCCTCACACATGCGAGTCCATTCTCGTCTGTTTGGAGATATTGATTCGCAAATTCTCTCTGGTATTGACGGGTTCTAAAAGCTTAATGCTGTATAGTCCCTTGATCATAATCATCATCTTCATCATCACTAACGATCTGAAGTGGGATATTCCCTCTAAGGGACTAGACGTGAAACGTTTCCCTTTATGTCACTTGGGCACATTCTATGTGAATACTCATCTGGTCTGTCTTCAACTATGGCCGTTACCGCGAGTAAATCTCGCACTGCGATTAGCGATGCTTTTGCTGTCATGAGTAAATATATTTATGAGGAATTTCTCATTTATTGCCTTACATTCATCAATATGAGCATGTACACCACTCGTGGCTCTTTGCGAATTTTTTTCTGTCTTAGTTTTGTATCCCTTGATCAAACGCTAAAAAGTACCCAAATAATAAAATGGCTCTTTTGAAGTGTAGTTTTTGAAACAAAAATCTTTCTCCCTAAAGGATGGTCAATAAAATGCCAAGACCTACAAGATCTGACATCAAAGCGAATTAGTTATTCGGTAATCGGTCGCCTGTGGTGGGTCGCCGCTAGGTAGGGAAGGGCGTGGGGCTAGCAATCCAGTCTCAAATACTATCTGAAAATATGAGGAACAACAGCTTCTGGAACCAAGACGTAGACGATTTTAACTTTAGGTTATAATAATGGAATAATAACTGCTTACAAGTATTAAGTACTTCCCTAGCTTTATTCCTTCGCTCAGAAGCCAGCGACATCAAACCTACTCTATGCACATTCCAGTAATTTAACAAACGATTTAACTTTAATCACCCTAAATTAAAGACGGGAGAGAATTGACCGCTGTCTGTTAGTCTTTTGTTGAGCCTTAAGTGCTCTAAGAACCTTTCATGAAGAATAGCCTGACGAGGTCTACGGCCCGGAGAGAGAGAGAGAGAGAGAGAGAGAGAGAGAGAGAGAGAGAGAGAGAGAGAGAGAGAGAGAGACTATACTCGGGCAAATGGCATGGGACAGGCTACAAGGCATTGTTGGGAGCAGAGTAATTCCATGTCACTTGGAAAATGTTTTAAGAACCTACCATTCTCGCTCCACTTATCTCTTTTTCTCCCTCTTTCGGCCCTACCAGCGGCAGAGCCTCTACTAATGGCCTCTACAGGTTAATTGCCGGGTTTTAAGTTAATTACACAGTTAACTTGAGTATTTTAACCACCGGACATGAACGTAACTAAAGGAATGTTTTTATTATGCAGCACATTCCCAAAGCTTGGACTCCCCAACCCCCGGGGAGCCCGAGGGATTAAAAAGATAAATTGAAAACAGATGATTAACCTATTATTAAGAATAATGACTAATCTCAAAAGTTTTTAGAGTTACGTGGCGTACGCTTGAGAAGGTTTTATAAATACAATAGAAGCGTAAATACCGAAGGAAAGAATATTATATTATCTTCAGTGAATTGCTTTTATAACAACGAAACCCACAGTACGAAACAGCCTTGAAGCACAAAAGATAGAGAACACTACGAAACTGATTTCAGTGAAATAATCAAACGAAAAAAATGAACGGGAAAAATAATGTTCGTGAATAGAGGGTATTGAATTTCGATTGAATTCCTACGCTCGATGAATAAAGGATTATTGTATAGAGATTGAATTACCTCGACTGTTTTGTAATCACATTATGCAGATGTCAGAAACTACTGAGGCCCCACGCACATAAAATAACGGTAGGGCCTCATCTGCCACGGGACACCACCCCCCTAGGGTCGTTAGACACCCCCTCCACTCTCCCATGTTCCAGAGATCTCTAAGTGGTACTAGAATTTACGCACCTTTAGTCTTTCACAGAGAACAAAAGTGGTCTTTTTGATTATGAAGAAATTGGAGAATGTTAGTAACAACGAATCACTGTGAATAAATGAATATCGGCGCAAAAGAAAAAGAAAGAACATTGCTGATTTCTGGGGTTTAACTTCGTTTAATCAAGGCTTGCGGAGAAATATATGCGAATTATTGTAACATTTTTCTGGCAGTCAGACTTACACTCGACAAATAAAGATTCCAACAAAATGGTATCCAGCTTTTTTCAAGATAATTAACATTTTTCCTTTGGCCTGGACATGTCCTTCGCACCACCCCTTAAAAAGAAGTGTCTGATAATGTCAGCTGGGCTCGGGCGAGCGTCAGAGGAGTTGGAAGGCCAAGAGCTACTGGATGAGAACTATGAGCAGGGAGGCTGGCGACAGGTGGCGTTTTGTAGAAATGAAAGCACAAGAAAGACATGAGTGGAGAAATTTCACAAAAGCCCTTGGCATCGCACGTCACTGGAGGCGATGACGATGAAAATGATGATGACTCTCTTGAAGTCTCCTGAGTTTTTCCTTTCAAAAATTTTGATAATAATGGAATTGTAACTATTGACGTCGACACAAATATGAATAATTTTACTCATGGTTACTTATATTTTTATTTGATAACACCAATACTTGTGCGTGTGTATATGCGTGCTTGTGTGTGTGTGAGAGAGAGAGAGAGAGAGAGAGAGAGAGAGAGAGAGAGAGAGAGAGAGAGAAATTAATCACAAACTGGTTTAAAATTTTATAGCATAAAAAAGGAGCAGTTAATTCAAATACATGGAACATTCTTCCTGTTAGCTTACAAGCCTAATTATCATTTAGATAATAAATTCAAACCCCAAGCACAAAAAAATGTTCTTCCGTACCCATACTTCGATATGAGTGCGTGCCTGGAGGCATTAACTGGAAGATAATTGCTGGGTTTCGTGTGAAACATGCACGAAACATCTGGCAATGGCATGCACGCGCAGTTAGCTAAGTCATACACACATTACTACAAGCAAACAATGTTATATGCTGGAACACGGAATCGCAGACAAAGAATTTAGCAACTAATGCCATTCCCGGAAGGCAGCTATGCCATTCTTGCCTGGAAGAAAGAGAAGTCTATTCGGAAGTTGAAAATAAAAGTCTAAAAAAAATTCAGTCATATATGTCGAACGGAAAAAAAAAACTGTACAAACAAATGGGAGCGAATGTAGCAAAAGAAAATCATCGAAAGAATTCAGTAACTGTTGGCCATTAAAGAAAGCAGCTATGCCATTCTTGCCCAAACGACGAAAAGAAGTTCTACTCTATGTAAAGATGGAAGTGAAATAAACAGACAGAAGTACATTTGCGTACGTGGAACTGAAGAAATGTACAGACAAACGCGAGTGACTGCGTCAGAGAAAGAATCACGCCCTCTGTGGGTAAAATCGACTCCTAATTCGTCATTTAACGGTAATTGAAATCCCCGAAGCTGGCTGAATTAAATCTGGCTTGCGTTCACACCTTTGTCTTTTTGTCACTATGTTGCCTCTAACATCCCTCGGTAAAGGTATATATTTTGTTGGTGGTGAGTGTGGTGGAGCAGGGTGGGGGTAGGGGGGCATACCACTCAGGTCAAGGGGAGAGGTGCATCAATTAATAACACAAAAGTGATTCTTAGAAACATAATATCCAGCATCACAATGCTGCCAAGCGAGTTAATTAAAGGGGCGACAATCACTCACTTTCACACTGCCTCGCGTTCACGGGTGGTCAATTGCAACTCAGCTCGCAGGGCAATTTGACGGCCGTGTTCAGTCAGAATGGGAGAGGCCCTTCCCTTTGCATGGTTACTCTGCAGAAAAGTTGAGCGTTGGTCAGGTTTCAATTCAGCTCAGAAAAGTAGCTTTTGAAAAAGTTTTTTCCGGACGGGAAAAAAAGTTCTGCACATCCTGGTTGAAGGATTTTCCATTGGCGTCGGATGATGCGTAGAAAATATTTAGGACCTTTTTCTGTAAAAATGGTATTTCTTTAGTATCGTGCAAGATTAATAGTCGCGATATTAATGGTTCGCCGATGGGCTTCAGTTGATCAAGGGTTTACATGTCGATTAGCGGGAGAATTCCTAAACTTTCCGATATTCACGAGCGCCTTAATTTAGCTTTTCCAATAAGTTCACGTAATGGTAGAAATGAGAGTTCGTCTTCGTTTAGGTTTTCATTAAAAACATTGATTTTTTTATCTTTCTGCCACTCCTTTCCTGTTGGATTAATTTTCATTATGCTAATGACTCCTTACAAAATAATAAATAATCCATCCGTGCTACGTTCGGTGTGAACGGTTAAAAGAAAAAAGAAAATCCCTCTACCCTCATTCATATAACAGCATGTACTTAATTTTACTTCTTAGGTGACGCTGATAGGTACCAACAATCGTCCTGATTAACCAAGGTTAAGAAGAAGGAGAAGAAAAAGAAGATGACGACTACGGTGAAAAAAAGAAAAAGACTCATGAAAGCGAACCATCAAAACGAACATTGCATCACCCCCGAATGGAATCAGCTCTAATGCGCTCTTCTGGCAGAGGCTACCCCAAGATGACTAAACCTTTCTTGTAAGAGTAGGCAGAGATCTCTATCGGTCACTATCGACTTCTCTAGGGTATTTGTTGAGTGGCATTGGCTTTCTTCGCTCTATCTTGATACCAACAAATCATCTAGGAATGAATGGGGGATAGGATTAACATCACAAACCTTCAAATTTTCATGTCAGGGATGCTGTCACAGGCCGCCACCTACTGAGCTCTTTGTGCACTAAAGATGAGACCAGCTCTCGATTGTCGTATTTGTACCAAGTGTTTAACGAACTCCACTGACGTATATATTTTCAGTGAAAGGTATATATAGCCTAGACATGCAACTCTAGCTTCTTTATATAATCAGAATTGCTGATAAAATAATAACTATCTGGAATAAAATCCTGGAACGTTGGGCGTTAATTCGGTACCCAAGAATAACAGGAAATCTACTAACTTACTTAATGATACAAAAAGACAATCATCAAAGCATGTCCAAGAGGGTGTGTTCCATTTTTCCCTGGAAAAAAAATAGCAAAATGTTCTCATAAACGAAGTCATATATCTCACGCTATTCACAGAACATATAGCGAGTCGCACTGAAATAGCGAATAAATCAAAACATTAGATCAACAATGGGTATTTGATTGTCATTGTTTTAAAAAAATTCCTTCAGGGTGTTAAAATGAGCAAAGCCATGTAGCTTAGGCCACTCGATGAATGCACAGTTGTCCCTAAAATTTAGTGAAGAAACTAAACCCTTGTATTCACAAACTAATAACGAAAGCTTCTTGTGTGCAAATGGCAGCAGCATGTTACAATATGCCACCCCACACACGTGCGCCATTCATTCAATAAACAAAATAACTGAATTCTTAGTTTTCATTTTTTTGTGGAAAATTCATATTATATTAAGCTCAATCCTCGAAATTATGGGTCACAATGAACACCTAACTTGTTCAGGAAAGAAGCACGGAATGAACAAACCAAATTATGACACCTGTCTAGCACGAAACGCCACATTGATTGAATATGAAAAGCGAGGGTGAATTGCTGCAAGCGTTTGTTCCTCCTTTAACCCCATCATTGCAATCAATATTTGTGATATCCATTTAAATGATTACTGTCGACGGATAATACGAGGAGTTAGTCCAAGGGGTGGCGTGGCGACTAAGAGAAGCGTCTGAGTAGTAATTGAATACTGCTAACATTTACTGATACCAAATTCTAAGAATTACAAGAATACTTTCGCTTATTGAGGTCACTTCTATATTTTTCATTTGTCTGTCATTCGTGAGAAAGAGATTTAAGTATTAAGTACCCACGTTTCTGTTAACATTGCAATGATTCGTAGAATAAATATTAAAAACATATTTTCTTTGACAATGTCGATGTAGCAGTGGCAAATCTTTATTCTTGATTGATGCTATTTACAGTAACTTGAATATATATACGAGTATATATATATATATATATATATATATATATATATATATATATATATATATATATATATATATATATATATATATTTATATTATATACTGTACATGTAGAGAGTGAGGATGTGACATCAACGGAATTTGTGAGTCTAGGTTAGACATTTCATAGTATAATATATATGTCAGTGGAGTTCTCTAAACACACAGACTATAACTACAACAATCCATAGCTGCTCTCATCCTAATACCTGAAGCAATCGGTAGGTGGCGGCCTGTGACATCAACGGAATTTGTAAAGAATTCATTTAAAGAACAAAACGATGAACCCAGCTATGAATCCTCACCCGAAAATTACATTCCATCTCCTGCACAAAGGAGGGATTAGGGATTCTTTCTTTTTTGTCTTCTTGAAAGAATGCGCTTTGGAGGCGCTCGTCAAGAGATGGTTTGAGCAGTGAAAGCAATATTAATTGGACCAATAATGCGCCCACCGTAGCCAATGGTGTGGCAAATGAATTATTCTTCTCGGACGATAATTGCCCCGTGTTTCTGCTCTTAATTCTTCGGAGATTTATCCGAGAGGCGCCTTTGCAACGTTATTCTGCCAAATGCATGATCAAATTATGAACGCTAATGCCGGTACTCGCAACGCACTCGGGCGGTAATTAACATTTTTTCTCATGCTAATGATTATCGGAGATGGCAGACGTATGTGTTACTCTAGGCAAAAGATGCTCGTTGCGAGAGTTTACGTTTCTGAGAAGGAAGAAGAAGAAACAAAAGAAAAATAAGATTCTGGAGGGTTTGTTTAAGACGTATTTCTGCTCTTGAGATCATTCTCTCGATGGGGTAATGAGGCTGAATAACCATGTGCAAGATGTATGCACGATTGCAAAACGGTGTAGTTAAAACCCGTAATATTAAATTTAATATGATGAGCAAAAGGAAATAGTTAACAGGTGTGAGGAAAGTGTAATTTAAATCAGTATCTGTATTTTTTATTTTACCATGATGCCGAATATTCATGGAATGCTAAGGACACAGTGAACGAGGTGCAGTTTAAAACAGTATAATTGTATTTCATTAAATGGAAGAAACTGCTACAAAAAAAACCACAATGATAAGCATATCTATGTGCAATTTGAACAATACGAATATCGTATGTTTTCCAAATCATAATCACTTAGACACTTCTCAGCCCGTCAGAACAAACGACATTGACTTTAGCCACCAGAATATCAAATATTGCTCATCCAAAACCATTTGTCAATGGTCTCGTCGAGATGATAAATATTCCATATAAAAAGTAACCTTCGTAATGTATCATTTGATAAAGCAATTTGGTCTTAATAAACTTGAGTACGAGAAAAAGATTACAATAAAAAGTGGGAGGGGATAGTTGAACAACTACATTTTTTATCCTCGTATGTAACACGGGAATGGAATGTGACAACCACTAGAGGCTACAACCTCCTGAATAATGCACATGAAATCGCCCTTACCACAAAGATAATAAGAAATTAATCGATTTAATGGCCAATGGCTAATAGCATTGGTAATCACACCGGGTCATTTAATATACTTAATGTGGTTCCTTACGTAAGACAGAATGAGCTTGGGATGATTACTTCTGTCACTGTAATTCGAAACTACTTTTCTGGTTAGAGCCTGGAAGCGAATCAAAAGGTAATGGTGTTACTATCTTATCTTAGTATCTGCGATATATCAAATTACATTTTCATACTTCATGGATTTCATTTCTAACCATATTCCGTACCGGCCTAGAAATTTGCCTGACCTGCAAAAGCTGGGTTCTTAACTATTCACAGAAAAAATCTGGCATATTTCTGGTAATTCCATTTTCGCTTATATTTTAGCCTTCCTCGATAAAAGAAAAAAAAATTGTTTCATAAGTCCTCATGTTTTCTTATCAAGATAAAGAATTTTTTTTTACTTGATAAGTTCTTTTTTTCCTTTTTTACATTTGACACTGGAAACCATCGTGGCTGTCCTACCCCAGCTGCGGCAGCCCTAGAAACATTTTATTTACTTTCTTTCTGGTTTCTATATCGAACACCTTTGATCTGCTTAGAAACTTATACTCCTTATTAACCTTAATTTGATAATTAATTTCGAAGTGTTATCGTTTCTCACAAATGGTTTCCATGGTCTAAATAATTAACGACGACATTTCAGTTCTTTCTTGCCCGGCATCTCCTTTTATTAAAAATTTCAAGGCATACGGACATAATTTCTGTCTGAATCACATACCTCTTGAAATGATGGAAAGCTGGAGTTTCTTATTCTAGGATTCAAAATACCCACCAGGATTCACCACCGCAGCATTGTCCTTGCCCAGGATATGGCTGTATAATGTAATGCGATACTTCCTATATACTACCAGCCGAATTGAGACTGTTATTAACAAATAACTTCGATACAAACTTTTGAGCAGATATCATAATGTAAATTTGACTGCCCGTTAAACAGACTTACCTTGACTGACTTGATATTTTGTCATTTCTGTTGACTTCATGGTTAAACATGGTGACATACTGGCTCAGGCATGACAAGTCGGCTGATAAATAATATACATATATATATTTTTTAATCGGTGACCAATGTTTCCTTTAGAGACGGAAAGAATGTTTTATATTCCTATTACCAAAGTCTAATTTTACTGATTCGAAGTTTGCAGTTTTATAAATTCTCCAGACCTGGTTCTTAATGCCAGGATCATGAATAAAGATACAAAACAATCAGTCAATGGTTGAACACACTGCTGTTATATATCAGACAGGCGTGAACATTGCACTATTAAAAAATCACACTTGGATAAATGAAACGCACAGTACTTACAGTAACGAGAATATCAATGCAATGGAAAACTTCTTAATAAGAAAATTGCCGAAAGGATTCAAAGAAAAATAAGGAGAGATTAATTTTATTTGTTAATGATTAGTTTAGCCTGCAAATGAATCCAGATGACAAAGTCTAGAGCAAATGTACTAATGACACATAAACACACGTTGAAGCAGCCTCCAAGTCGTTAACCTGTCACTGAATATTAATGGTTTCACTGGTGACTGAGAACTCACCTGTGTTAGATGGCATATGCCTTTTGTGCCTTTTTTTGCTTTTGTTTTAGCAGTACCTACAAATATACTTTCATCACAGATTCGCTGTTAGGAAAAATTGAATTTCTTCTTTTATCGAATAAATCTTTCTTAATTCATATTAGGAAATCACCTCCTTTATTTCACATAGGAAAAACTGGCCCTGATTCACCGTTAAGGAGAAATTGAAATTTTTTGGATGACCTCAGAATAAACATGTACTAATAGTGCTAAGAATAGATTCACCTTTACTTCGCATCACCCGAGAATAAAAAACCTGCCAAGTTCATTCTCATGAAAAAATTAAATATTTTTTCTATTTGCATTGATTAAGAACAAACTTCCCCTTAACCGTATTTAAAAAAAGAAATGTCTTCTTTTTAATTACCGTAAATTAAGCCTTCCATGACTCATAATCATTAAGAAAATACCTTTTCGTATTCCTAATTTCTGAGGGGTGTGCGGGTGGGGGTGGGGAGCCGTATTTTCTAAAAATGTACCTCCCTCATTCGTTGTTATGAAGACATTAATTTTTCTACATGTTCTGAAAATAAACCTGTTGGGATAAAATTACCGGGAAATCCTTTTCTTCATTATAGAGACCACCTCGTATTATGTAAAACAAGCCAGTTCCTTAGCAAGGAATCAGGGAGGTTTATTCTCAAGTCATGGACAGCAGAAGTAAATATCTTCATAACAGTCAGGAGGTCTGCTCTTTGAAAGTTCAATAATGAAACCAATTTCTCTTGTTCCTTATCTGAGAATAAATTAGCTCTTATTCTTTGACATGAAAAAAAAAACTAAGGTTTTTCTTTACTGAGAATAAACACTTCCTCATTAAATGTTTGGGAGAAATTAACCTATTTACAAAAGACACAACTTAGTTTCAAACTCGGGTATTGCTGGTCGCCTCACTGATATTAAGTCAGAGACCTGTGTGTGTATACAGTTGTAAAGTGTCCTTTGTAGCAAGAATGTGAGCTGAATAAGGACCTATGAAGATTATAAATACTGTGATTAAGTCTATTTTTTTATTTACAGGCTAAGAGATCAAGTCCTCTAGGGCATAAGGGCAGTTTAAATTGGCATGCAAAGTGTACGATTGTGGTGGTAATTTAATAAAGGCTTTCAATGATTAGAAGGGTTATCCGCAGATATCAGTAATATTTAAATATATTAATGATTTACCGAACATGCCCATGATTTACCAAAAAAAAAAAACCCTGCAATCCTGCAATGCAAGTATTGTCTATATAGATATTTTATGTTGATAGGTCAAGCTTTTAAGAACAGTTTCACTGTCATACCTTAATTCGTGTCCTTATAGCAATGCATATCATACTAGACTAATGTATGGTATAATCATAATTTAGTGCAATTTCATTCTATTGGATTTCCATATTTTATCCAGCCTGCCCGTTGTTTGATTTGCCTTTTTAAGTCTTTCACTAAATTCCAAATCAAGATAACCTAGACTGGATATCATCATTCCTAAAAATATGAGGCTTAACATTTTTAATCCTTCCTCCATTCAGTGTGATAATCTTTTCTCATTATTTATATTTTACTTTGATTCATCTTCAGTCCTATCTCTTTAGATTTATGATGTATGATATCAAGCAAGCTTTGTGTATCTTTTGCTTTTGCTCTGATTACAACGGCATCACCCCAGTATTCTACTGCAAGTTTCTGCCTATCTAACTCCTATCTATCTCCGTTACAAAATCCGCAATAGAGGAAACAGCGTAGGTGACATAACACGCCCCTGTAGTACCCAGTTTTTTACTGCATATTCACTTCACAAGACTCCATCGACATTAACTTCGCATCTTCTTTGTGCATGAATAATTTTATTAGCTTTACAAAGTTCATAGGAATACCGACGCAAAACTTCTGCAGTGCTGGTTTGTTAACGCTGTTAAATGCCTTCTCGTGGTCAACAAAAGTCATTATGAGGAGGATTTCAGATTCCATGAACTGCTGCACAGTGTCTTAACACAAATGATTAGTTAGTGTAACACCTGCCTTTTCTAAAACCAGGATATTAATCTCTAGGATTTTATGAATTTCTTTTCTCCATCCTGTTGAGAATGAGCATACTAAATCTTTTCATCACAATCGACGTAAGCGTAATGCCTCTCTATATACAACATACATTTAGGTCACCTTTGCAATGACTTCAAATTTCCAATCATCAGGCTCTGTTTCCTCAATCTGTTCTCTACAAAACAGTTTATTAATGCACGAGGTGATATCTATTTTTCCAGCTAAAATCATCATTGCAGTGGTTTCATCTTGGCTTTGTGCTTTGCATTCCCTAAGTTTCATAAGTTTCATCATTACTGATTCTTCTTCAAAAACTGTGAATTCATTCATTAGTTCATTTTGGTTTTCTTAAGCCAAAATGAATTAATGAATGAATTCTTAAGCTTTTGGTAATCACTCACATTATCCCCTTCATATCTCTCACTTATGACACCCCAAAAAAGCTCCGCGTAGCGTTGTCTTTCTTCTTCTTCTGATGCTATTATTGACTCATTCATCTTTCTGGCAGGTATTTCCCTCTTTTTCTTTTCACCCGTAGATATTTCAGTACCAATTCTTTGGGCGACCCGAACATCAACCCCTCCCTGATTATATGGCTTTGTCAGCATCATTTTCCCAGATATTCTCTTTCATCTCTTCTTTCTCTTTACTTTCTTCATCTTCCTCCTGAAATCTTTTCACAAGTACCTTTTGCTCTTGTCTGTTCTTTACTCTTACGCTATTTCCCAGTACTTCTTTTCAGGAAGACTGATATACATCTATGATGATGGTTCAGTCTTCATTGATTGTCTGGTTCCCCTTACATTAGGTTTCTAAAACTGGAAGCCTACTTCAACAAACGAATGCAAAAGTATGAAGATGTTCATCTTCATGAAGCTTTTTTATATTAAAATTGGTTACTGAGTCACCGCTGTAGAGAATGGTAATGGATAATACGTAATTAAAACTTTCAGGATTATGCGGGAAGAGAGAGAGAGAGAGAGAGAGAGAGAGAGAGAGAGAGAGAGAGAGAGAGAGAGAGAGAGAGTGTGGTAGGGGGTGGGAGACGGGAAGGAAGTGCCGAATGTATTAAGGAGTCCCCCGCCCAAAGAGAAGCGATGTGTGGGGTCGACTTTATAGAAAGAACAAGAGAGAAAAAAGTGAAGAGAGAAAGAGAGAGAGAACCCCGTCTCTTTTCTTAAGTTTGACATCCTAATTAACGCCTTATGTTGCTCCATCTTCGACTCTCCGTAACTTCTATTGTTCGACCTTTCCCTTATCCCAATGGCTTGGAAGAGGGCGGGAGAAAGATATGGGTTCTTGGCCCAATTACCGCTTACCGCCGCGACGGCCGAGCGTTTTCGCCACTATGATGCTGGCGCACAAGGTCGACTGATGCAATTAGTTGGCGGAATAAAATGTTAATAACGGATTCTGGCTCAAACAACAATGTTGATAGAGTCTAATTGAGTTTGCCGTCTTCCAGGTCAGAGGCGTGTCTTTGCAAGTCTTCCCCCACCTAAGCCCCCTCGACCCCTCTCCCCCAGTCACTCTCTGTTCCTTTATTTTATCGAGTCTGTAATTGATTCATCAGATCCAGGTAAATGAAATAAAGGAGGGTCGGCATCGACTCCGCAATAGCAGAGGAACGGTTGACATCAATATTGCTGTGTTGGTCGAAGGTGACTGTGTTGGAGGAAGCGTCAAATGGGAATTGATTGCTGTTGATGAAGTCGGGGAGCACCTCGGCTTTCATTAGTCCAGGATTATAATTAGAGGCAAGTCACCTGTGGTAATTGAAGGCAGGAGCAGGTTGCTTTTAAGAATTAACGATCGCCTTTGGCATCTCTCTCTCTCTCTCTCTCTCTCTCTCTCTCTCTCTCTCTCTCTCTCTCTCTCTCTCTCTCTCTCTCTCTCTCATCACCGACATGAATAGTGCAACAGCTGAGAATTGGTTACCAAGATAAGCGGGCTCACTATTTTAAATTTCTGGTGTCCACTCAACGGCGCATGTGAGTACCAGAAAGAAGTCAGTTGAAAGCACAAGACATTTTTTTCAATATAAATCAAAATAAAAAAAAAATTTCATTTACAAGTTGTGATACATTGTCTGTTACCATGGTACGGCCATGATTCGTTGACAGCTGCTGGTGACTGGCAGTCACACTACAATACAAATTACTCTCAATATAAATACGTGACATGATGTGTATTTTTAAGTGTGCTTGTATTCATGATCATAGGCAAGAGTAACTATGGAAACACAAGAAAATGAAAACTGAAATTATGACACATGTACATTGCATTCTTCGTGATAGCGACAACTGAATGATAATCTTTATGATTACATTGTTTCACAGAAAAACAAGTTACTGCTACCCGTAATCTCGAAACCAACTGCATCTCGCATAATCACCTTTACTCGAATGTCTTACCGAGTCCCGAGACGAGACGTAATTGGTGGAAGATTACCCCAACAGGACAACTGCGATTAGCGCTCGAACCCCCTTTAATACAGCTGCCATGTCAATAATAAGGCATTGACGTCTATGAGACCCATAGACGCAAATGCGCTTACGATATCAACGCGGTGCGACTCAAGAGATTAGTCGGGAAGGGGCGAGGTCTTAATGCCATGTTTTTGAGGGGGATCAAGATGTAGTGATGGTTCTCGTTTACTAAATGGTTATTAGGAATGACGGATGATGACAGAGACCGAGGCGTACTTGTAAACAAGTTAAGCCCTTTTTCTTTCGATTTTATTTTTTCGTACATGTTGGGAGTCCTATCATAGAATTTCCTTGGACTTTGTTCAAAACTCCCCATTGATGAGCATATGGTCCTACACTTCGAGTATAAATAATAAACTTAACGTATATTTTGATATATTGATGTGATGTTTATATATAAGCAAATATATATATATATATATATATATATATATATATATACATATATATACGTATGTATGTATATATATATACACACACACATATATATATATATATATATATATATATATATATATATATATATATATATATATATATATATATATATATATATATATATATATATATATATATATATATATATATATATATATATATATATATTTGTTGCCAATACCGAATCCTTAATTTTTCAGCAGATTTTCAATGTTTGATGGTTTTATTCACATACCAAATGACCTACCAAGTTTACTTAACAACTTCTACATAATCTATCAAGTAGGTGTGAGACTTTCGCTTCATGTGTGGCTTTTTTTTCTAATGCGGCAAATTATTTCTTAACTGTTCCGATTCAGTGACACACTACGCTTCTTGGCGAGCTTTCCTTTTGACAACTTTTCAATCACGTATCTAATGGTGCCAGAAAGCTAACTAATAATTGTTTTTTTCGAGATGACGGTAAATACTTGCAGTCTGCCTCGTTAAAATCAATCCTGATTGGTGAAAGCTTATGCTGCTCATTCCACCGCACTTTGCAACTCATATGAATTGGTCAGTCAGAAGCAAGATACACGCTTCAGTGATATCGGCTGCGAATATTTCCGTCAGCTAAAATAAATAAAAAGACTAAATGCATTGTTTGTAAGCTTCCTATATTTACTAATTATTTACGCTTCTTTTACTGGAATACAAGTTTCTATCTGGATATCAGCAGTTTCCTAGAATGTATATCGTCTTGACAAAATTGCGCTAGGTTGTTTTTCACGCGTTGAAAGCAAAACAGATCATCTTGATAATGTTTTACAGAGAGTTTTGATATTATCCAAGTCTTCTGACCGAAAAGATAAGAAAAAAAAAATGGATATTCCGCTGCAGCATTGTTAGTGGCATCGAGTAACAGATAAAACGCTATGTATTTGTACAAACCGATCGTCATTCTCATGATTACGTATAAGGTTGCCGTTTCTCTACTGTTTTTCCGTTGGCTATATTTTAATTTTGAGCGCAAAGGTCGATGGGAAGGTCGATCTAATGTCCTTTTCTAGCCCAGCCCGACGAAAATAAGGAAAACAAAAAAGAGAGAAGGAAGAGGAACTTTCTGCCTCTTGAAGAAAGGGGGGAAAGGTTATAAGAGTGTGGAAACACAGAAGCATAAATGTAATTCCAAAGCATTTCAGCAGATTAAAAAAGTAATTAAACCGTGTAATCAACCGACTGCATGTTTCCGTTACTAAGTGTCTATCAGTGCGCGTCGCTGAAATGCCCTGGTATTATGAAATTACACATGGACTTTGGATATCTTGAGTATATCAACACGCGTTGTCTTATAGTGCATTGTTCTGATCATTTTAAACAATCTTTCTTATTTCTTTCGGCAAAGTTAATCCGAACCAAGTGTAATATCTGTTCATACGATTCATTTAAGGTGATGTAGGGGAAAATACTTTCTGCAAAGTCTACAGCAACTGCTCTAGTTGCCAATAAATAAATAAACAAATTGAAAATTGACGAAATAGTTGTCCCAGATAGCATCATAATCCCTCAAACGACGCGGGAAATCACTTCCTTCGAGAGCCATTGAGATGTTCAGCCACTCATAGATAATCTATATTCATCGCTTTCAATCAAAATTATCATCCGAAGAAAATTATTATGAATAATAAAAAAGGCTATTTAAAAAATCTACACAATAGTGCCTTCAAGGGCATAACATAATAACCTGAAGCTTCATAGAAGGGGGCCCCCCAAAAACCTCTTTGTTCGCCATTTCCGGCAGTCGTCAACTGGGACCTCCTGGAGAATGGATCTGGTGGCTGAATGAGGGAGAGAGAGAGGGAGGGAGGAACCTTATGGGCTGCTGTTGAAGGTAGCGCTACCTTCAGGACTACGGGGACCGGACCTATGTCGTCGTGTTTGCTCGGGGGTGCGCGCTGGCCCTCCTGCTCTCTAGGCCTCCGGACGCCCCCCACCCCTCCTGCAACTACTTCCCCCACCTTACTCCCAAGTCTCAATCGCTGTTCTAAAAAGCTGTTTACGTCTTTCTTATTTTAATAGTTTTAGTAATGACAAGACAGTTTTCTATTCGAAAGGTTTTAGTTCTTAAAATCGTTGCAGGGGAAATTCAGAAATAGTATGACAAAAAATACTACTTCTATTTCTCCTCATAACACGAACTTATTGTTAGGCCGTTTCTTCAGCAATTAAAACTGCCGTAATTTCGTTTGCTCTTCAGTAACATGAAATTTTCACAATCAGTAATTCACAAAATTTAAATTACCTGCTACGGCTGGGAACTTATTTTCACAACAGCAAATAGCATCAACAAGCAATTTTTGAACCGGACTGTTACTACTTCCACTACTGCTGCTACTGCTAATTCTACTTGCAGTTTTAATGACAGTAACAAATACCAATGACAGAAGCTGCCAGTTCAATCAATCTTTTGGTAATGATGAGGGATATGTCAAAATTACGCTGTCTTGAAAATATCATTTTGTAAAATCTATGTGTTTCTGAAACTAACCCGATGATGACAAAATGAGAAATATTAAGCAAGGATTTCACAATAGGCAGCATAAGAACTAGACAGACAGAGCATGCAACTAAGCTTAACCTGTTAAGTCACTCTGCCCATATTCTTTGCTAACGGCACTCTTCAGGCCCTTGGGCACTGGGTTTGCATAGGGGAGGGGGAGGAGGAAGACACATACCCAGCTTCTTTTATTGGACGCAGATAAAAGGATGGAAGTGTCTATTAAACGAACGTATAATAGACCTCACGTCCTCCTCCGAATCGCATTTTAATTCAATCGTGAAGTTTGCAGATTTCATTGTGGCTCTCGAGGGAAAAAATCTGAGAGAAGAAATGTCCGTGGTCTCCCATGCGCAACGACCCCCGCTACGTTATGGCTGTCGTGTTGCCAGTGAGTCACTTTGAAAACCCATTTTCCAAGTTATTGATTGTTCAGTCGGTGCCCCAAAAGATAACTTTCATCATGTTTGTCATGATCAAGAAAAGAATATTCACGGAGAACGCCTCAAAAATCACCGCTGAATTCTGTTAAGATTTGTCTTACCGCTAAAACATGATCCAGCGGTCATATCGGATTTTATCCTGAGCAGATTCTAAATATTCGATATGAAGGAAATGACGTCAGCAATCGCACTTACAGTTACGGATATGCCAAGATCAGTTATTATCAGAAACTAGTGGAAGGCCCGCTTCCCTCTCTGGAGTCACGATTCTCCACGCATGTTATATGCACAGGCCACCATAGATGAGACGACTTTATTCTCTCTCTCTCTCTCCTGCTATGGATACGAGGTTGTTTGGAAGGGGAGGGAGGCAGGAGGATAAAAAGAAGGCTACGGATCAGGTATGTAGAGTGAATGGGGCAAATGGACATTAAAGAAGGGGAAAGAGTGTGTTCAAGGTAAGTTCTTTTGCAATCCGGTGTGGCCACGAGAGTAAGATATTAAAAGGTGGTGGGGGAGAATTCGTGATGTCGCTGCCTTTGCTGTTTTTGATGGCGTTGATGTTGCTGTATTTGCAACATGACCACTGAGGACGACGTTGCTTTTAGGCACATTGAAAGCAAAAATGCTGTTTTTAATCACTGTTTGTTTGCCAGTGAAATAATTCTTTAACAAATATCACACTTCTGGTGATGTAAATCTTTTATAATAATCTTTAATGTCAATGATATTATATTTACTTCATCAAAATTCTCTCACTTAATTTGCACAGATATCGAGAAAACAACTCTGGTACCAAGAATTTTAAAGAATGTGTATCCAAGCTAAAGTCTGAAACAAGCTGGCGGGTTTCTTAGTCTTATTATACTCTTAACAGAATGATAGGTTTTAAAACATGATCTTACTCCGATAAACTCAAATGATCTTTTCCTTAATCAGCGCTTTTGTTATGTTAAAACCTTTGTGGCTATCTGGATTATTCTAAAAAAACTCCACAGTTAATGGTTACCAAAAATTATATTTTTCACTTAAAGTAATTTTCCTCGAAATATTTTGAAGAATGGGAGGAAAGCCTTACATATGACTTGCGGCAAGACTAGTCTTATGTATGACTAGTGTCCTTATGCTAGGTTAAAACACACATGATCACAAATTCATTTTTCATTTTTACGAATGGAATCAATCACACCAAAATTCATAAGGATCATTTTTTCATATCACATTTTATGTCGTTTTCTGAGATGATATGTAACAAAGTAGTGTGGTTCTAAGGTTGGAGTTTCATAAATCACAGATTCATTGTGTTTATTAGAAAAGATATCTGCTGGCGCCTTTTCAAACCATTATTTGCAATCTTCAGTTGTTAACACTTCGTTGTCTATATTTTAGGCTATATTGTTTCCTCTGAATGACTTTACTAAAACTTCCTGAAAAGACTGCTGGCTAGAATTAACAAGCTTAAAATCATGTTCTTTTTTATGCTGAATAAAAAGAAGGAAAAGCAACGTGATTTTCTTGCCCATGATAGCTCAGGAAAATCTTCACATTTCATAAAGTGAACGTTGTTTCTAGGTATTCTAGAATAACGTTTCATTACCAACAAAATCATCCCCAAGCACTTACATGTTTACAATGACGTTTCGCAATCATTTTGAACTGAGATATCCATGCAAAATAGACATGAATACAGATTCAGTGATATCTGTCTTGAATACGCTGTGTTAGGATACGAAACTCAGTTATAATACCTAACAAAGTTTCAAAGTCTGGCAAAAATCTCCTCCAGAAAAATCAGCGCCCGCGAGAAATTTTCCTCCAAGAAGAGTCTTAGAGGAATCTTTTTACTACTGAGTGACTCAGAATACTTGACGTCTGTAAACTGTTAGAGTTCTGAGCACATAAATAAATTGGGAGATTACTGGCTGATAGATGAATTGCGGATAATCTCCAAGATATCTCTGCAGAGTAATATTTATTATGCTCACATAATGACCCTCCTTTCTATCTACTTAAAGTTGAAGGAAGATGCATTAGAAACAATATTAAAGACGAGGAAGCTGCCTTACGACCATCAGACTATAAGAGAAAGTGCAAAGAAAATATAACGAAGGCTGACCCTATCAAAATCTAAGTTAGCCATCGATTACATTTATTATTTACTAGAAAAATTAGCCTCTCATTAGGTTAGTAGATATGTAACCCAAGCAACGACAAATACGGCGCGGCCAACCGAAGACTAAATGCATCCATTACCGGCCACCAGTTGGGATAAAGGAATGGAAATGGTTTGCTTACGCAACCCCGATAAAATACATATCTTCATCTAAGGAGATGAAACGACGCTGGGGAAGTGTAAAACTGTTCGCGGAAGGCCATTCCCTCACTCTCATAGGTTGAGGGTAGTGGCTTTGGCTGACATCACCCGGACAAATCTTGTTATCTGGAACCGTTCCCTGCTGACAGCTTCTAGACCACTGTAAGAGAGGGACGTGCAGATCAATTCCAGGGAGATGGATGGCTGATCGTAACGATAAAGAAGAGGGAAAATACTAAACAGAGAGAGAGAGAGAGAGAGAGAGAGAGAGAGAGAGAGAGAGAGAGAGAGAGAGAGAGAGAGAGATCCATAATGGATTTATTTATATAAAATTCGTGAAAATGTAACCACTGTGAGCTATCAGAAAGTTTTATTTCATTTGAGAGAGAGAGAGAGAGAGAGAGAGAGAGAGAGAGAGAGAGAGAGAGAGAGAGAGAGAGAGAGATCATTATTTAAAATGTGGTCGTTTATATAAACGTTTAAGTGTGAAACTGTATCAACTGAACGTATCTGATGAATCGTATTGTATTTTCTGTTTGGTAATACGGCAAAAAAAAAAGAGCACTGCTCATTAATCATAAGATTAGAGCGATGCAAGAGAGACAATTCTTAGCTCAACCTGTAATGGCTGCTGGGGATAGGAGTAAAAGTATTGCTTTAATAGATTATAAGCAAGATTAAAAATGTTTGTAAAAACAATGAAATATGTTTTTTTTCATGGTGAACAAAGTATGAAATATGCCAATTCTACTTTCATAGTTATAGGAAAATGAAAGTAAATAAATTAAAAACTAAAAGAGTGAATGGCCAGACAGCAGAAGAATGAATGGACAACTGATGATAAGTTGAAATAAACCATCTCCGTGGTGCCCAAATTATGAAACACATTGTCTAATTCCATAGATGTAATCCAATACAAGAAATAAAATCGAAACCGATGAATTCTATTTTCTTTAAAAAAGGAGTAGGGGTAATAAAAAAAAAACGCGAAACCTTCGTGGGTAACAAGATGTAAAAAATATAAAAACATTAAAAAACTAATGAGTGGAAAAAAGATGAATAAGAGGAACACACATAATAAGTTATTTTTCCATCCATGACTCGGTATAGGGTTCTAGAGCAGAGGCTGAATGGAGTGACGTCAAGAGATCCTCGCGAGATAAGATGCTGTCAGGGGCATTGACAGAGAAGGCAGGTATGAATCCAAGAATTTCTAAAGAGGATATGGATCCAGGATGAAAAGGATTTAAGTACTCGGATTATGGATCATTATGAAAGCTGATCTGGAACGGATAAGGGTAATTGCAGCTGTGAGAACTTTTTTTTTTTAAAGAAAACTCAAGGGTGAATCAAAATGAGATGAAAGGGTTGAAATGTTAAATGGAATATTTATTCAAAGACTTTGTTGTTATTAAAATGTTTAAGGGACCTTCTCTTACACAAGGTTCGTTAAATACAATTACTGGTTCAGCAGAGTTAATTCCATAGAGAAGTTTCCTTTATTTTTCAAAAAACTCCATTTTCTTTGGGAAGGGGTTTATTAAAAAACTGTCTAATATTCTTCCACAAGTTTTCATTGGGGGCTACACGCACAGTCTGTTTTTTTCTTTTAATATACAGAGTAAATAAAAGAAGGTAGGTCGATAACGTGCCGTCCTATTTTAGTAATGCATAATCACAACGAAAAATACTGCAATGAACTACATTAAATTGGTTGCTGTTGTTGTTAGATGAAGCTAGCTTAACACCAGCGCGGGTTCTTCGTTAAGGAGTATACTGCAAATTAAATTGTAAGTATGGGTCATATAAATTTGTTAAAGGCCAAATGTAAGGTGGTGGTCATCAGCTGGGGTTGGTCGGTTATCGGCTTGCTTTTGATTGGTCAACAGCTGGCCTTTATGAACAGTCTGATTGATCAGATGGCTGCGGTATGTATATATCTACAACCAGGCTAGCTTCTCCGGGTAGGATGGGTGGTCCGAAAGTCCTTGGGTCTCTGTTCTGGTGACTGCCGCGTCCGCAGGGTCAGGTCAGAATTAGTACAGTGCCTGTTAGGTGTGGTTGACTGTATAGGAGGTTTTCCAAAAATGGAGGTTATACAACATTTTTTTAATGCTGTTGATTGTAAAGGGGTTTTTGCACCATGGTACTTATATGGGCACATTCATTTGTTGGTGTCTGTATTAGTGTTAATCTACGAAACCTACTGGGAATTCAGCCACAGCTACTGCCGATGAAAATACTGATTTTGACTCCACCCTATAAATATGGTGCTTCTGAAAACTAAAGCCCTCAGAACACCCAGATCATCCATCCGATTGTGAGAATGTTAGTCTGGTTACAACAATGTGACCGAGGCGAGCCGTCGACCAATCAACATCAAGCAGATGACCAATCAATGCCAAGTGGATGAACAGTGCCTTATGGTGTCCTATTGGTTCATTAATATAATCCACATCCCAATTTTAACTGTAAGTTGTGTTCTAGTTGCAAGAGCCTCTGCCTGTATGGTGCCAGTTTAATTTAACGACAAAACAACCATTTTAATCTAGACCATTCCCACCTTTTAGTGTCTCTGTGATCTTGTCCTGCTGCAATAAGATGAAAAGTTAACGTTTTTGTTCTATTTACTGTGTTTATCAAACGGTTAATCTTTGTCTTAAAGAGAAGGGAGTTGACAGGAAAATAAACAAAGTTCACCATGAAATTAACGATGCTGAAGCATCTGTTTTATTTATTATTATTATTATTATTATTATTATTATTATTATTATTATTATTATTGTACTTCAATGGACACCAAAGTAATCTGATCGCGTTTATCCAGAAGAGAACCCAAAAGAACAGATCAGGAGTTACTTTTGGCCCTAAAATCTCATATAATATCTGTTAACTGAAGAATATTTTATTTTTAAGAAGAATAATAGATAATTTGACGGCATTCGTAACGCTATATCTTTAGATCACTCTGATTTTATTATAGCGACTTTGAAATTGTCTCGGTTTTCTTGTTCCTCACATTGGACTTACTCTTCCTACATTCCTACAGTCACGCACATGGATTGTTATCAAGAATTTTCGTTCACATGGAATAACCGCTATTCTCTCCTTGTTCCTCTTTCAATCTCAGTTCCAGCCTATAGGAAGCTTTCAGTATTTTGCTTTCTAAGAAAAAAAAAAAAGAACACTTGCCCTCCTCGTTTCGCTCATAGTTACTGGAACGTTCTTGATACTATTTTTAACAACAACTACAATAATACGAGTGTTTGGAGGCAGCGAACATCCAGCAAGAGGTAAAAATGACGTTACCGTTGATTACTGGCGATAAAATCGTCCAAGAAAATCATGAAATGAAACAGACGTTGAAAGCTTAGTAGGGCTTTACAGCACTCCAATATTTCAAAACTCTTTCATAATGAAAATTATAAGACCCGAAATATCGCAGTAGCATTGAATCTAAAATCGACAGATCAGCTGGCAGAACTACAAAGTCAACATTTCGCAGACCGCACAGAAAGGATATAAAAAGATCACTAATAAACTGCTTAACTTGGCAGGGCAAGTAGCTAAGAATAATAATAATAATAATAATAATAATAATAATAATAATAATAATAATAATAATAATAATGTAAGATAACTGGTATTCCCTGGAGCTGCCACTTCAACTGGGGAAGTAAGGTAATAAATAATCTGAAATTGACAAAAAGGAAAAATCAGGAAAAGGAAACGACGAAGTAGTGAACTGAAATGGAGTGATCTAGTGCTCAACAAAAATTTGTTCCGTAAGCTGCCTATCGTGACTTATCTGTCTCAAATATGGCATCTAAGTTCACTTGATGTCACAGGTGTGGGTCTAAGTAGTCATAGGTCACAGATAGCTTCACATATGCCCTACCTAGGTGCTGTGACGCCAGTTTTAGTAGTCATAAATCATAAATCACATATGTCCTTATTACCTATACAAAACATGATGAAATATAGGGGATACTGTGAACCTAGTTCATAGTCCTTTGGCTTCCTGACCGAAGAGGAATAAAGTACGAACTCGGAGCAACAGGGTTCATTGCCTCGTTTTCTTTTCGACTTCAAAATGGATTTTGCAAGTAACTGTCATTTAGCTAGATGTGTCAAACTCAGCATTGTTACAGTTTTCTTGCTGAAACATACCATTGAACAAATCATGTAACATAATGTTACGGTGAGATATCTAAGCTGCGATTCAAATTGGCTAAATGCTTCAGTGGTCTTGAGGCTCACTTAGGCCTACTTTTTTCTGTTTTCATTGATTCTTTTACCGTTTGCATTATTTATTTTGATAAGCTAACTGTTTATTTAATTTATTTAATTCACCGGGTTTTTTTTATTGATAAGATTAATTGTTTGAATTCTGTTTCCTGAACTGCTCAGGTCTTGGTTCATTCATGGGTATTCTGTTCTGCTCAAGTGTGTTAAGCAAGAAAAAGAAGAAGAAGAAGAAGAAGAAGAAGAAGAAGAAGAAGAAGAAGAAGAAGAAGAAGAAGAAGAAGAAAAATGTAAATCGGAAAACATTTTAAAATGAGAATCGCAATAAAAGGTGGCTGTCTCTATCTCTGTCTGTCAGTCTGTCTGCATCCAATCCCATCCTATGGTGAACTAACCTCAAAGGATAGTTGAGCGAACCCCATATCGTGTTACGAAACACAGGGTAACAAGAGACCGGAAGGCGCCTTTTTATCAAGATCTGCAAGATATTCAACATCGCTGGGAAGACCGACGACTGTCGACATTCAGTAGTAACAGAAAGGTATGAAAAATTTGGGTCATTGGGTTCAAAAATACGTCTTTTCTCACAGGACTCTACTGACACCTCTGTCACTACGGGCATTTCAGCAATAACTGTACAGTGCTGTAAGTGCAAATGTGCTCCGGATGTTTCAGTACACAGAACAGATCTGGATATAACGAAGGGAATATGTTAACTATGTTGTAAGATGGCGTGAATGTTTATATAATCTGAATGAGAAAATTCACGAGTGACATCATCTGAATACAAGACAGTAGGAGGGTAAAAGACTGGTGGATGGCAATGTGAAAGAAGACGAGGGATAACCGAATAATACGAAGCACAAGACATAAAAAAAGTAACAGTCAAATGGCAAAGTAAAAGTAATTTAGCAGCAAACTTTGATAGTATTCCAGATAACTGTGAATTAGCTCCATATAGTTTGTCATGGATGCGCATTGACGTACAAATCAATCTTAAAAGACAGCTAAAAAGCAAAGATGGATAAATACCCTTTAATTTCTTAAAGTGATCATTAATCGTAAATTGTGATGTGAATGTGGTGTTTTGCATACGGGTAAACCATTTTTTGAATATTTTAAAATTGACAGGCTGGGCATTTACATTCCCTAGTCTAGAGCAATCCGGAAAAAAAGATAATATGAACTACATAGAATCACCTATTAAAAGCGGCCAAAGTAGACTTGAATTGCAATTAGATGCCTTGAAGGGATCAATTAACTTCACTAAAAGTATATTGGTAACTGACTAACATATTGGTAAGCAGTATTCATATAAGTGCATTTGTAATATATATATATATATATATATATATATATATATATATATATATATATATATATATATATATATATATATGTATGCACATGGATACATATGTATATGCAATACGTATATTACAGCGGGTATCCTGGTTTGACAGGACAAACTAGACGTTTCTGCAAGATATTTATCATTATTTTTGTTATAAATGAGAGAAAAATCAGCACAGAGAAGTGAAGTACAAAAAGCGGAGGAAAATGACGTATGAACAAAGAAAAGCCGACAAAATAATGGACAGACTTATATGTAAAAGTATTTTTAAAATACGTAAGAAAAAATAAGACAGTAGCGTTTGAAGCATCTTTAAATCTTCTTCCAAACAAGCAACCATCGACATCTATAGCAAATAATCTACTCCTCCCTAAGTGCCATAGAGATAGCCATAGACATTTTGAATGTGCATAAATTGATATTACTCCAAAACTCGCTTTCATTTCATTACTGTACCTGAGGATTAAGTTGTGATCTCTCTCGCACACAGCACCTGGTGTCTCAAGGTAAATCTTGGAGCAGCTGGCCTATAATTTTATACTTGAGGGATTCAGTGTGGGATACCGTTTAAGTAGAGTAGACAATCTCTCTCAGATAAGATAATGTTTCTAGGGAGTATAGTTTTTATTGGGCAATTATTTTATCAAACGGCATCTAGGAATTCTTATAAGGTAAAGAAGATGGAAAAAACTTCCTATCTAAAGGTTTGCTTCGAACAGTTTGAAATTTGGCTTTGACGTGCTGTGCTGATCTACTGAGCAATGGAAATACGTGATAGTAAACAGTAGATTTCACACACACACATAAATTATATTATGTATATATATATATATATATATATATGTATATGTATATATATATATATATATATATATATATATATATATATATATATATATATATATATATATATATATATATATATATATTATAACAAATTAACTGTTGCTTCAATCCCCACATCCCTCCTCCTTGTAAAAAATGATGCCTTAAACCTGACTGATATGTTGGAGGGTAACCTTCCCTAATAAACGACAAATGGTAAGCAGTTTAGGAAGAGGGACAAAATTTGAACTTTTCTTGAAGTATCGATCAATCATCGTCCTCTGGTTTGCCTGTGTGTTTGATGGAAAATGGGATGGCAAACAACGAGACATCAACGGCTAAGGACCACCATCATCACAATCATCATCATCATCATCATCATCATCGTCTTCAGCCTCGGTAGATCAATGAAGCTATTGGCCCATAGGCTTTTCGGGTGCCTCATTTTCCTTTCCCAGGTGTGTCGGAACGAATCGGCTTTTTGTGCGCTGCGCCTATTACCAGACACTGTTCCTTTTTTGAGCGCGCTCGCGCGCACGGACTGAAAAAGAGCGCCTCTGTCGTTTCCATTCCCCTCATTCTATCCTTTATTCCGAGTTTTCGTTTGTGATGAGAATTGGTTACGGTAGGAGGAGAAAGAGGAGGAACAGAATGGAAAGGAGCTGGAGAAAGAGATGGATAAAGGGAGGGAAACGGAGAGGGGAGGGGGTTGGAATGGGGACTTACCAAGGTGAGGGGAGGGGGGGGGAACAGTACAAAACAAATACGTCGGATGGCGGGATCATATGTGCGCTGAACAGTTACGGTTTGATCCATTGTTGTTGGCGAGGCATTGATGATGTGATGTTTGATAGGTGTGTGTGTGTGTGTGTGTGTGTGTGTGGCATATTTTCTCTCTGGGCAGTGTCCGGGTCGCGGGAATGTTCGAGTTTATTGTCTTGGATTCCTCATTTTATTTTCGGTGGCGGATATGACGTCAATATTTTTTATATGAATGAATGGCAAAGCACTTCGGAGAAAGGTCTGGTATTTTGGACTGATGAAGATTTGTGAAAATAAAAATAAAAAATACTGCAAGTAGTAGAATGAAAAATAACAGATTAATAAAAAATATTATTGGCCCCATTCTGCATACTTTCACCAGTAAGAGCAAGAATACTAAATGAACACCAGGGAATGAAGAAGAGAAAGTATATCATGGAAGAATAAGACAAGGGATATAGCTAAGTCTTCTCATTCTACATACGGGGATTTTCCCCGTTGTCTAAACAAGAGTGGACTCCTGAAAGAAATAAAGAAAACATGAAATAATAAAAAAAGAAACTACGACAAGTGATCGTCTGATAAACTTCACACAAGTGCATCATATCATCCTCTGTTCTGCTCTTACCAATTCTTGATAGAAACGGAGTTCAGAAAACAAGGAAGAATACTGGGAGTTTGAGAGAACAAACATGGATACAGCGGGAGATGAGAACCGGGAGGGACGGTGATGTAGGCCTCCAATTTTCACATTATTCACGGGTCTCACCACCAGAAAATAGCCGAGGTTGTGACGTCTTCATGCCTTGCCCTCTCGCCCAGTCAGAGCAGACAGCGGAGATCCCCAAAAAGGAAAATTTTGATTTCTATTTTTGCCATGAGTCTTTTGTCTGAAGTGTAACAGATGGGTTTCTCGAATTTCATCAGGATGAATACTTTTGTCTTGAAAACTGAAGAAACTGTATTTCAATGAAAAGTAAAAGCAAAAGGAATAATGGATGTCAAAAAACCTTATTGACCAAGAAATTTTGAAATAAGGAGGAAATTTTCAATCAAAATAAATGCAAAAGATGGAATAAGATTTAGGAAAAAACGTCTACGTCATTTAAGTCTTCTCAGCAGCAATCAGCATAACAATCAAGTCCATATAAAACGCACACAAATAAATATATATATATATATATATATATATATATATATATATATATATATATATACACACACACAGTATATAAGAGCGACATTGAAGGATGAGAAAGGAAGAGAAAGAAAGCTTACGTAAATCCAGAAACCGAAGAAGAGACGATGATGACAGTGAGATAAATGAAGACTTACAAGAACAGGAAAAGAGGGGAATGATGAGAGAAAGCCAAGAGGAGAAACCTTCGTGGCCTTATCGTGATTCGAGATCTGAAACCTGGTTGTCAGAGAAAAAGAAACGGAAAACACGATTAGAGGGAAAAAAAACTCTGACATAAAAACTCAGCGACACATTTTTCTTTTGTGTACAAGAGAGTATATTCAAAATTACAATTATTTGCGTCACTATAAACTGGTATCAAAAGGTTTAGTGCTGGGCAATTTCAGAAGGAAGCATGAACGGACACTTTCTGAGCAAAGTTCGAGCAAATTTTCGGCAATTCAGAACAGAACGGAATTAGCGCTGGGCAACTACTTAACAATACATAATTCTGAAATTTCAAAACAAATCATAACCAATTTGGACAACTTCAGAACAAAACGTGAAGAAGTGTTGAGCAATTTCAGAGCCAAGCATAAGCAAGTGTTCTGGAAAATTCAGAATAAAGTGTGAACAAACGTTGGGAAATTTGAGAACAAAGCTGCGCCCAAGTGCTGAGCAATTTCAGAACAGATGGCCATAAATCAGGTGTTTGGAATTTTTAGGATGGAGCATGATAAATTATTTAGCAACTTCGGAACGACAGATGAACAAATATCAGGCAGTTTCAGAACTAATCTGGGCAAGCACAGAACGAAGCACAAAGTGTTAGAATAGGGCCGCAATAAAAATGATGAAATTAATATTGGCGCTGTAAGACGACAACAATAATAGGACAACCATTTGGAAGATATGTTGTATACGATGAGGACACCCGATTAAGAACAGTACAGAGCCAGTTCATTTCTGAGAATATGAAGTAAATTTAACTGAAAAAACAGTTATCCCCAAGAAAAGCAGTTAGTCTACCAAGAAAATCTTAGTAAACTGCCTGCTTTTTTCTGTATGAAGGCTACTTAGTGATTAGTTCAAAACTGAACTTTTCCTAATAACTTTCAGAAAGAATAGCCATGCTAGTTTTTTTCAAAATAGTACAATTAGGTTGCTAGATTCGACGCAAACGTCGCCAGCACCACTAAGTGACGTCATCAAATTTTCCAAATCTATGTGTTCTTTGAACCTTGTTTATATCATATAAACACTTGTTTTCAGCAAAAATCTGTGAAAATTCACTTTAGGCAGTTCAGTCGCGAATCAGTTCTGTTTTAGTTCTCAAAAGGTGAATGATTAGAATTAATGATCAATATGTATGTTAGTTTATGTAATATTTTTGCCTTTTTGAATTCGGTCATGGGCACCCCTCAACTACCCACCTAAAAAGATTAAATCAAATATAACAGAAAGCTTCTGTCATTTTTTGGGACCATTTCATTCCCATCGATTCAGAAGATTCAGAACTTTTAATTCATTTCACTCTTAATTGAGGTAATCCGGATAAACGAGTTACCCTCGCTCCATCTGAACTGGCGTGTATCAGGTCATGGTGTATAGGAATCTAAGGAGAGAATTTTAAGCGTAAGCTTTCAGGGTCAAGTCTGGATGCCACCTTTTTAGAGACAATATCAACCAAAAACATTTAGATTAGTTCTTGGAAAAGAGTAATAGGAAATTACATCCATGATGCAGCAATTACCGTAACTCTTATTACGTACAGTAGTTGTGGACTGAGATGTAGTTGAGAATGCAGCGTCCATAGTCAATCCTCTGGCATGTGGGATAAATCTTACTTCAAACACCATAATTATAACCGCGTCCTGAAAGCGTAGGAAATGAAAAATGAGTCCCTACCTAGTAGTAGCTGGCTTTAGTCCTTTGCACGTTGAACTCTGTAGGACCAACTGCCTGTATGGGAGGCTCCAAGAACAAGAGGCTGTGCTGGCATAAGACCGGCTTAACCTACATCAACAACAACAATAATATGTTTAACTGTGTCCCGCTTCAATAATAGCCAGTGAAAACTAGCAGCTCGGCTTCTAGAGTAGATTTAAATTCATTATTCACGGCTCATCCGATTTATGCATTTCTCAAGCAGTTTATTTGATTTCTCCCTTTGCACAGCATCAGAAGTTATCACGAAATCTACTTGACATAACTGTGTGTTTTTCTGTGTATGTATGTATGTATGTATGTATGTATGTATGTATGTGTGTGTATATATATATATATATATGTATATATACTGTACATATGCATGTATGTGTATATATATATATATAATACATATACATATATATATATATATATATATATATATATATATATATATATATATATATATATATATATATATATATACATACAAAAATGTACCGTATATGTTAGCTGACAAGAGTTCCACCATCAAGCAGTATTGACAACATAGCAATCATTTAATCACAGTTTATGTTACTCCTCCCAATATAAATATTCATCGCCCATTTCTTCCATACTTACTCCCGTATGGTGTCAACTGTGTCATTAATGAAGATTTCAGACAAGAGTCCATGTCATTCGCAGGCTACCGCGCGTGGGGCACGACGGCTGACGAAGGGGTGGGAGGGATACTTGAACTCGAGTTGACCATCACTGGTCAAAACCGATGGGCTTAAAATCGGCTTCCTGTATAAACAAAAAAGAGAGAGAGAGAGAGAGAGAGAGAGAGAGAGAGAGAGAGAGAGAGAGAGAGAGAGAGAGGGCTAGAACAAGGAGAGAAAGAGAAAGAGAGAAAAAAATCGGAGGTGAAGAGCAAAAGCCCAACGAGACAAGACACTCTTACCCTACTTTAAAAACCGGAAGGCAATTCTGTGCTGAGAGTTTCCTTGGTAGGGGCCTACCCACGGAACTTTGGGCATTAGGTGCGTCGTCCTCCGGTGATGTGGAAGCACACTCTAATTATCATATTATCTCCTCCGTAGGCCGCTTAGAAAGGGCCCTACACAGTCCATCAAACCCTATGCCATCAAAGCGCCCTACCACACGCTCTCGTACACCTGGACGCAGGACCCCCCCCCCTCTCTCTCTCTCACTCTTCGTTTTTACCCGTCTCCTTCCGATTCCTCTCTCTCTCTCTCTCTCTCTCTCCTCGTTTTTACCCTTTCCTTCCGATTCCTCTCTCTCTCTCTCTTCGTTTTTACTCTTTCCTTCAGATTCCTCTCTCTCTCTCTCTCTCTCTCTCTCCTCGTTTTTACCCTTTCCTTCCGATTCCTCTCACTCTCTCTCTTCGTTTTTACTCTTTCCTTCAGATTCCTTTCTCTCTCTCTTCGTTTTTACCCTGTTTCCTCCTGTTTTCATGATTCCTCTCCTCCCTCTGACGACTGAACAACCTCGCTTATTTTGTATGAACTCAAGTTTTCTTAACTGACAGGAAAACAAAATTTCCCTTTCCTAATATAAAAGAGAATTGTCTTTTCATACTAAACGGCAGCATTGTATTCTACTAATTTGAACTTCCAGGAAAACAAAATTTCCTTTCCTAATATGTGCATCTGCGTGTTCATGTACGAGGGAAAATCTTTAACGGTCTTGGATTTTCCGAAATCTGCTTGAAATTACCTCCCCTATAATAGACTTTGCAGTTTATAGCCAGCTACGCAAAGGTTTGGGGATTTACGGAATGAAGGTTCGATCACTTAATGCCTGATGTAAAAGTAATATTATTTCGTACTGGAAGAAATTTAGAAAAGTTGCAAAATATACAACTGATTTTCATTCTTTTGTTTTCTAACAGCAAAAGTTTTTTGGGATATCTACTGGAGTAGTCTTATTATTCGTACTAGATTAAATAAAAGAGCTTTATCCTGATCTCTTAGTTATTCTGCCTTAAGTTAAGTAGACCTTAGTTTAACCAGACCACTTAGCTGATTAACAGCTCTCCTAGGGCTGGCCCGAAGGATTAGATTTATTTTACGTGGCTAAGAACCAATTGGTTACCTAGCAACGGGACCTACAGCTTATTGTGGAATCCGAACCACATTATAACGAGAAATGAATTTCTATCACCAGAAATAAATTTCTCTAATTCTTCATTGGTCGGTCGGAGAATCGAACTCGGGCCCAACAGAGTGCTAGCCGAGAACGATATCAACCAGTCCAATGAAGAACTGGTTATTCTGCCTTGCTTCATTTCTCACGAAGTGACAGAAAGAAATGATAGGAGGTCTGTCTGCTAAGGCCTTTTCTCCAGTGCCTTTTAACGAGTGCATAATATCTCTATGTTACGATAAGCAATTCGTATCTACAGTATATATTCTTATCCTCTGGGTAGAAACGATCGTCAACAGAGAGGACACTTCATCCCAGCCGTCGTCCAGCATGAATAAGATTTTCCTGTTATTTAAGTGCGCAGGATGAATACACCTTAATCCAAGCTTCGGGACGGTACTTATCGCTCCTAGGCTCGTGACTGAATTACATTGTAGTAAAAAAATTACTTTGTCAAATGCCCATTTAGACGAGTTTTAGTGAAAGCTTGCTGTGATATTTGATTTTAATATGTAAGTTGATCATAGCGACGACTATTAATAAGAGAATTAGTTTCTCGTAATTGTTGCTACCAAGTTTCAAATAGACCTTTGAATACTATTTCAGAATGGAAATTTCGATTTCGCATTCATGATTTCTATTTATCGGAAACGAATTGTCTTTCAAAGGCATCAGTAATAGTAAATTAAAGAATTAAAAAAAGTAAGACTTCACTACTTCAGCATTTTACGAAAATCATGGAAAAATAATCACTGACGGAAAAAGTTACCATAATCGAACCATAACGTCTCTGATGAAGAGAGAGAGAGAGAGAGAGAGAGAGAGAGAGAGAGAGAGAGAGAGAGAGAGTATATATGCCCCAATATGCCCCGAAAATGAAAAACTCAAGCGCCAGCACAAGACAGCACTCGAGAACCTCTGGGGCTACTTGAAGAGAGGCATACCCTCACGTGTATTGATAGGGATGAGCTTTCAACCCTTCTTTCTTGCCGTTCATCCCGCCTCTTGTAAAAGTACCACCCCTCCTCCGCCGGTGTCGTACCTGTTACGCGCACAAAAAACTAGTTCCTCTTTCCCTTCGCTATCCCACTATGCATAGTTTTATACATTCTCACAAAAGCCACAAAGGGTAGCCCTTGTGGGAAAACTGTGTGCGGTGCACACAAGCATTCACCAGGAGTGTGCACATGTACACTGATCACATGCGTACACATTGCTCGTAAAAAAAGAAGAGAAGGATATTCCCATGTTTCTTTTGACGGGGCAGAATGATGTTATCGCTGTCAGTCTTATCTTCTTGAACTGGAATACACCCGTATTGGATGACCAATGTTCTCCTCTCTCTCTCTCTCTCTCTCTCTCTCTCTCTCTCTCTCTCTCTCTCTCTCTCACGTTTTCCTGTTTCTTCGTCCTTGTCTTATATCTTCCCTTTTGCAGTTTGATCGCCGAAACATCAAAGGAGATTTGTGGGTCCACTTCAAAAAGGCACACACTCTCAAATCAACCAACTTAAAAATCGAACCCTTGGGTGATTTTTCTCGTTCAAGGGTACAACTATGGGTAACAGTAGCGAAATGTGAGTGGGGCATGTGCCTGAGAGGGTATGGGTTTCAATGAGCTAAGATTTTATCTTGCATCCGGATGGTATTCAAAAGAGCCAACGGATCAGAGCGAAAACTTTCCGGCAAAAATGCATCACCTTAGAGACTTTTGAAAGGGGATCTTCAAAAGGTCTTTTTCGAAAACAGAAATAGAAAATTTTTTTCCGAAGGTTCACTTCCGTTGTTATTTTGTTTGTATGAAATAAAATTGGACTTGTGTAGTAAGGCAACTGTTCAATATACGCAGATGAGCAAACCTTATATCAAATGCTGCCAAAGAGGACACATCTAATTTGCCTAATTGCACGAAGTTCAACGGCCGTAATATTAATGGACTTGCTCCATACGTTGGGTACCCCAAGACTCTGGCTGAACGCACAGAAAACATAACTAATAAAGATCATGTCACAAAAATAAACCAGTCTTTGGAATTAGATCACTTGCTCCGCACACTGGGTACCGCAAACGCCATCTAAACACAACCAAAGATCACAGAATCTTTATGGCTAATGTTACAGATGCGCTCTGTGTGCTGAGAACCAAACTTCTTGGATTATACGCCAGCGAACAAAGAAAACTACTAGTATGACTAGTAAATCTCTGTGAATATTATAAACGCAAGCACACACACATACACACTTTACACACACACACACACGCAGGAAGTAAACAAAGCCTATACACCGCTGGAGAGCGGACGGGTACGGAAAATCGGTTTAAGATGAATCGACATCGGCCGACTTACGCCTTTGAACGCCGAGTACCGGATGTGCCAATAATCAGCCTTTGCCGAGAGACTGATGTTGACTGATGGCGACTGATCGGTTATTGGGGCAGAAGAGTGCTCTTTCGAGTATGCTGCCGTCAGAAAGGAATGAGATGAAAATAAAACATATGGGCTACAGTCTGTTCTGAGTTTTTGAAAAGGTTGGGGTGGGGGCGGTGGAAAGGGAGAAAAGGAGAGATGACAAAGCTAAGGAAAGACGAGGGATGGAAATGGCTGCAAGGATATGATTTAAGTGATTTTCGGCAGCTTCTGTTTTATTTATATTTTTAACATCAAAGTCAGAAAGTTTCATATTGGGAATGAAATCTCTCTCTCTCTCTATATATATATACATAGACATATATATGAAATGCTAATAAATTTATGGGCATTGTACAGAAATCTTTGGTGGCATCCTTTCATTCATATTACGACAAATAAATGAACGCTCTGAAACCCAAAGAAAATCTGCTTACAGCCAACGCAGATTTGCTCCTCGCTTAACTAATCTGATTATGTCATTATGATTTACTAAGTTCAAAGCAGTGGAAACTTGATCAGTTTACGTTTCCGATGAAAATCCCTTTGCATATTCGAAAGGATCAGCTAGATTTCTGAGTTTATACTTGTTTATGTATCATGTCGGATACAACTCACATTGGTTAGTATAATATATTATCAAGCGCAGTTAATAATCAGTGTTGTTATGTTTTACAAATGTTTTGCATGTATACCATCTAAATCTTTGTTCTTGCTTTTTTTTTTTACTCGTATTTCACAAGTGCTTTAAATTTTGCTCCAAAGCAGTGCGCAAGTAAAGATGACGAAAACTACATAAAATCTCCCTCAGCGATTACAAGAGCAAGTGTGAAAAGAACGCTCCCCGGGTAACCCTGGCAACGCCAGTGGCTTTCGCCATCTGGCAGCTGCGAACGCATTCTCACAACAATGACATGAGAACGATGCGCTCTTGTTGTTTTGACAATACTCATCTGGGCGTAATGGAAGGGATAAGCTCTCTACTTATGGATTCACGTCCCTATCTAATTTTTTCTCTTTCATTGTATTTTTTCAAAATCAGTATTGCCGGGAACCTTTTGCACTTTCCCATCTACAATTTTGGTGGGAGAATGTAAACCCTTATTTAGATAACTCGCGTTATGTGATTCTTTGGGAAGAGATAATCCGTCATCAATGTGGTATTATTTCGGGTTGAAATTATTTTACTGGGTGGTTTATTTATATGAAATGTGTACGCTGTATATGGTATGAAGTCTGTTAACCTTGCTTCTTCACTTACTAATTTTTCCTGGTCTTTGAGAGAGCACAAGGAATTGTCAGTACTGAAACCTTCCTGAAAGAAACCAGTTTTAATTTTAGCAAAGATCAAATATTTACTGGTAGATACACAATACTATTTAATATGTTTCAGATTGATAATTTCGGTGTTATCAATTATATCTATAAAAATTAAATTCAAACCGACTCAACTTCATTCAAATTTGAGGCCACTGTACACCGAGCAGTTTGAAGGAGCACCAGGCATAGACAAGACTAAAATACCTTTAGGGAGCATTGAACTTTACTCGGAATTCCTCAGTTCTGCATTAACTTCCATGAAAAACATTAAATAACAATGATAAAGTAATTTATAAGTAGAAAGTCAAAGAAAGACTTTCATAGAGTTAGATTATTTAACCAACGGTTAATAAAGTAAAGAGGCCCCTGAAGAAGTTCATTCAAAAAAAAAAAAGTGGATAGGTTCGGCAAAAGGAGAGTCTGAAGAAAAACTATAAATACAGGGACACAGACATAACTGTGACAGATAATTTATGTAAAAAAAAGTAATGGCGGTCAATCAAAGGAACTATGCAAAACCAGGCTTAACGACAAATAGAAAAAATATCCTCACGAGTTGACATAGCCTACAACATGTAACAAACAAGTTACAGAAAAAGAACGATGTATATTCTTTTGGAAGAGACGTTAAAAATATATTGCATTATTTTTTGTTACTATTAGAAGTGAGTTTTTCTTAACTTATAGAGTTATAATAGACAATGTGATTCGAATTGTTGCATAAACGTACGCAAGAGAGAGAGAGAGAGAGAGAGAGAGAGAGAGAGAGAGAGAGAGAGAGAGAGAGAGAGAGGTGTCGCAAAACCATTTTCAAAAGCGTTGCGGTGATTTACAAAGCAACACCGACAGAAGGGAAACCCAAGACAAGTCAGTCACATTTCTGTTATTTGTATTTCGATTAGTTTTCTTTGTACTTTGCTTTCATATTTCTGTGATATCAATCTTGACCAGATTATATCGCAAGGATAGGGTGTTACGATGTATATTCGCCTTTCTTGTTTTCCTTTCTTTTTCTTTTCTTCCCTCTTCTATCAAAATGATTATTCTTCCTTTCCTTCAGGAATGCTTTTCTCCTGGCAAAAGGCACCGGATTAACAATACATAAAAAAATATTTTCAGCAACTGTAACACTCAATCTTCCATTACGTCGAACACAGTTCAAATGATGTCTCATAGGAGACATTCATTGGCCAAAAAGGCCAGTCTCTGCCGCTCTCATAAAGGTTCTCACAGGTAAATCCAGGTATCGTCAAATCTCCGGTTACAAAGGAAAATCCTCGGGAGAGATAATCTCGAGAGAAGGTGGAGGGAGAAAGAGAGAGAACGACGCGTGCCGACATCTTCCCATTTTTATCTTCCGGGATCCAAAGTACCATCTGGATTTTGCTGTCAAAGCACAGGGCGTTGGTTACCATATTTCAGTTATTTATTCATCTGCTCTGTCTTTGTCTGTCTCTCTCATATAAATACCATATCTATCTATCTGTCTTTCTATATATCTATCTATCTATGTACATGTTTATATATTATATAAATAAATACACATATATACATATATATATATATATATATATATATATATATATATATATATATATATATATATATGTGTGTGTGTGTATATATATATACATATAC
>NC_089746.1:30344011-30411511 GCF_040412425.1 Macrobrachium rosenbergii
ATATCAGTCATTTTGAACGTTCTCAAGAACTTGAGCACAAATGCAGTATTTAAGAGGTCTGGAGTGTTGTCGGTCTTCAACGGCTCGGTAGATTATCAACAACTCTTTACATTGACTGAGTTAGTAGAGAAAAATAGTGTCTTATATATATATATATATATATATATATATATATATATATATATATATATATATATATATATATATATATATATATATATATATATATATATACTGTATATATATATATATATATATATATATATATATATATATATATATATATATATATATATATATATATATATATATATATATATAATATATATGGCACACCATGACCTATACACTTACAAGCTTATATATAAATGATATGTCTGCGAGAGCATGTTTGTGTGGTTTTCGTCTGTTTTGAAATTTAACAGATAATAATGGAACCTTAATCTTAAAAGATAACTTATAGATTAGAAGGTAATAGTTCTACAGCCAAACACAAAAGAAGAGAGAGAGAGAGAGAGAGAGAGAGAGAGAGAGAGAGAGAGAGAGAGAGAGAGAGAGAGAAAAGAAAGTTACTAATGATCACTAATCACGTTTGAGAGCAGTGTGTCAAACTGAGTGTCATGGTAGTGAGATGCAAATTTCCGAGATTTGATTGGAATGATTAAGAATCAGCATGTTAACATGATTCTAGTGACTGAACAGACTTTGGATAAATACATATAACAAGAAAACAAAAATTAATGATAATGATCATAAATAGGCAAAGTTTTACTAAGCACAATTTTTTGCACATGCAACGGATAGTTTAATGTGACAATAAAATTTAATAATAATAATAATAATAATAATAATAATAATAATAATAATAATAATAATAATAATAATAATAATAATAATAATAATAATAATAATAATAATAATATATTTCCAAACCTTTATTCATTCAAGAATAAGCCAAGGAACTAAAAAGGCCAAACAAAAAGAAAAGTCCGAATCCTTTTAAGAAAACTTCGAGTTCCTTCCCGGGTCTGAGGGCCGCTCAGTATTCATTCCTGATTGATAGATGAAATCACTCTTGCGTATCATACGACAACAGCATATCTTGAGCTGTATATGACGTGCGAATCCCTCCGTAGCGCGTTTCGGGTCACCTTTATGGCCCAGGCCTTAATCATTCTGCGAATCGCAAGTTCCCTCGTGCATAGGAAATGACGAAAGATGCAAACGAGATAATGGAGAGAAAGAAAATGGAATGGAAGAAATTAATAGAAATAAAAGATAAAGTATATGAAGGTAGTATTCTGTAATTTTTTTCCCATCTAACTGGTATAAATTTATGTAAGGAGACGTTAATTGTTATCACAGAAATGAATCAATTCATTCACCGTTTGCAATTTTCATGGATTTTTGAATTTCCAAAATATTTTCATAAACAAATACGTGTTTGTGAGAGAGAGAGAGAGAGAGAGAGAGAGAGAGAGAGAGAGAGAGAGAGAGAGAGAGAGAGAGAGAGAGAGAGAGAGAGAGAGAGAGGGCGATTATATACATATACTGCATTGCTTGAAGTCCGAATATTTGTCAAAATTTCTTTCTTGCTTTTTTGGAAAATCTCCCAGGATTTTGATCTGTTCTACAAGAACTTCTGATAAACTTTGCCTCCAATTGTAAGAGAGTTATCTCGTAGGAGTATGCACAAAATCAGTCTACCGTTCAGGTAGATTAGTTTTTGTTCGATACACAAAATAAGTACATAATTCATATACATAAACGAACTCTTCTTAAAAAAAAAAAAGCACAGTTTCTTTCCATAATAATACAGTAAAATTAAAAAATTGCTTCCAAAGAAATTTACATTTACTCCTGAATTTTCATTCGGCTGTTTGATGTACATTAAGCTGCCTTACGGCAGAATGGCGTTCATGTGTTAAAGAGTTAAAGAGGCCTGGTATGAACGTCTGGTCTTTCCGACTAACAGTAGCGAGAGAATTTAAATAGTTTAGCAATTTTCAGATCAGATAACTCTGACTTCTTTCCTCAATCTAAACTCTTTCTAACTCCTTTTCAGGTATTCTGAGAGCTGTTGTGAACCCCATCACGCTCAAAATCTCCTCCCGGTTTTTTAAAATCCTTTCTGTCACTTGCTTCTAATGAAAAGGAACAATGACTGTTTCTTTCAGCCCATCAATTAGGGACCGTTCCTGTAATTAAAATATAAATTTTTGTCAAAGAATTATATTGTTTTGTTCTTCGAGGTCGCAATTTCAAAACAGTGGTTCTCAGGACATATCACAGAATAACCAAATTATGTATTTACGGCATATGTTTACGTTGGCATATAGTATGCGTATCCAAAAAGTTAAGTATATCTTAGTTTAACCAGACCACTGAGCTGATTAACAGCTCTCCTAGGGCTGGCCCGAAGGATTAGATTTATTTTACTCGGCTAACAACCAACTGGTTACCTAACAAAGGGACCTACAGCTTATCGTGGAATCCGAACCACATTATGACGAGAAATGAATTTCTATCACCAGAAATAAATTCCTGTAATTCTTCATTGGCCGGTCGGGGAGTCGAACGCTGGGCCAACAGCGTGCTAGCCGAGAGCTCTACCTACCATCCAATGAAGAACTATGCGTATCCATGAGCATTTATTTTTCATTTTGCATTAAACTATTAAATCTGAGAAAATTGTACTTTTATGTATATTTAGATAATGATCGAAAAGTAAATTGGAAATTATAAGGAAACACTTTAGCACTCACAAACAGGCAAATACTTACAAAACACATCTCAAACCAATTCTCTGAAAACCAAGTTCTAATTCGCCAAACATGCAATGTCAGCCATGTTCTGCCATAACACTACAATTCCATAAAACTAGGTGAGGATTCTTTTTAATTAAATTCTTAAATTTAATTAAATACAGAATGGTGAACCAAAAGTAATGGGAATTAATTGTATAAGCAAACACACATTTCCAAGCATATATGCACACACGCACACACACGCAAGAATATGTGTAGACCACAACCTCTGGGTAACAATCTCTAAATTGGCCAAAGCCAACACGTCCGCCACGTTGTGTAATAACACCAAGTCAACCGTAAGCAACATTTAGATTTTCTGCGGTCGAGGATTGTTCTCTAGGACCCATTACGAGACCTCATAGCAAGACGTATCCTTGGAGATTTATGAGATGTGACCTCATAGGACGTGCCCGCTGGGCAGAGCAGAAGAAAGAAAATCTTCGGGCGTTACGCATGCCATCATGTCCCCATTCTTACTGGAAGCAGAGCCTGTTGGAAAACTCTTTCTTATCTACACCCCGATCCCTCCCGGATACCCACCCCAGCCTCTGTCAACTTCTAGGATGCACTAAGCACCGCATTCTGCCGCAATTATTAATCAATGGTGCAACAGAGTATCTGTTGCTACTCGGTGAAGAATTTTAATATTCGTTCGAAGATGTCGCCTGACTGAAAAAAGTAATGACCGAATTTTCTGTTACAGAAAATTTAAAAATATATTGGTGCCGAGTGTCATTTTTTTTTTTTTTTTGTTCTTTCTGCTGCTTCCAAGGCCCTGAAATTAATTTCTGCCTTACAAATTTTTACTTTATGCCATTTTTTTTTATTTTAATGCCTTAAATCTCTTTAAAGTAAATTCCTGACTCAAACCAAACTTTTGTTAAAACTTTTTTCTTCAGATATCTTCAAGCCAATTGAAGCAACTCCCTGCCTCCACAAAATAACATTATTTTATTAGATTCTGAAAAAAAAATGTATTCAGGCTTTTAAAACCTACTCTCTGACTTTGTTAGAGTTATTTGAAAAATCATAATTACAGATATTTGATGACAAGAGTTCCAACAGCAACTAAAATGGCGAGATGAACTTAAAGGGGGAAAAAGTTCTTTCTTAGTAAATAACAGGCTGCAGGGCGCCTGGTTTTAACTCTTCCTGACACCCCTTCCCCACCTAACAACAACCCCCTCTCCCTTTTATTTCAATTTTTTTTTTTACTTACCTAGCAATCATCCTGCAACGATTCGAAGCATTCCACTCTTGAGGAATGCGTTTTCACGGTGGTTTCTGATTGGTCAGTTTGAAATGAAGATTTGGGTGGTACAATGAATTTATTACTAACTCTGAGATACAGCGGAAACCTCGGGTTTTATTATTTACCTACTTCAGTTTCTGTGCTGATCCACCTATTCATCTGGCAAGAAGCTGCGAGTTTTTAAATTTGCTATTTCATCGTTTATTTACTTATATAACTAATTCCCTATTATTTATAAGAGAAGATACGTCGTTAGAGGTTTTATCAAATGTTTCATAATTATTTCATAAGACCTTCGCTTATTTTTTGTCCTGACTTTTCACGTCAGTTGCCTGTCCTTTTACCGAGCCACTTGCTTGCCTATTCCCTGATTCGTAACGCTCGTCCTAATTTTGTTTTTAACTGTTTTCATTATATTGACTTATGTGGAAATATTCTCAGCTTATCTTGATATATCTTTTGTTTTTAATAAACCAATTCACTCCCTGACACATCTGATGACCATGAGTAATTTCGTTTTTCACACTCCGTCTTCTGTATGCAGCTGTCATCTGTCTGTAGTGTGCTTTTTATCTTTATGAATGGTTATATCTTGTAAATATTTTGTTTCATCTGCCTTTCTGTTAACAGACATTATGATTTACAACTCGGTACCTCATGAGTCATAAGATAAGAGACACAATATAATGACATCTTTAATTTTTTCTTACAACCCATCAAATAATAATAATAATAATAATAATAATAATAATAATAATAATAATAATAATAATAGGAAGAAGAAGAACATAACAACAACAACAAGAGAGAGAGAGAGAGAGAGAGAGAGAGAGAGAGAGAGAGAGAGAGAGAGAGAGAGAGAGAGGCTCATGAGTATTTTGCTATGGCTAATTCGTGAGAAAAGAAGAAGAGATAAATATAAAACAAAAGGTAAAAAAATCTCTCTTTCAGTGAAATAACTTTTTTTTTTTACCAAATTCTCACTGAGAGGAAATCCACCAGTAACCGAATTTTCAATTTGGAATAACTGAAAATCTCATTTACTTGGAAAATAGGGTGTAGTGATCTGACTGACAGGTCAAATCACTATAGCCAGAAAGGTTTATGTAAAAAATTCTTGACATTTTTAGAAGTTCTCAAAGAGTGCACATCGGGTGGTTACTAATATTTATGCTCTCCATCATAACCTATCCTAATTACAAGCGTTCATTTCGAAGTACCTTTGCAAATTTGGACGTCTGCACAACTAATTATAATTATTACTCGGTCGAAGGTCCCTATCAGTATTCGAGCATTTGCAGTAGTGATGCAGAACAATAGGTAAAATTCTCAAAAGAGCTGACTACTCAACGAAATCTAAGCATAAATTCAACATAATATACTATTTCAGCTTCGGACAAATTGCTGACACGGAAATCGTGATAAATAGTATCCCTCAACGGCAACCCACACCCCTCCCCCCACCTTTCTCTCTCTCTCTCTCATTCTTGCTCGGTTTTCGCGTACATCGCATATGAAAGCAAAATAATTCCCTGTAACCAAATTACGGCGCCGATGGAATAATTCATTGTCGTTATAACTGCTCTAAAGGATTACCTCATTAATTTTCCCTCAGGACGAGGTATTCTCTAGAGCTGTGACTAAACGGGAAACAATTATCTGAAAAAAGCTTTTAGAGGAGTTATTACATTTGTAGGAATAAAACATTCCACTTTTTTTGTTGATAAGTGATTTACATCATGTGCGCACAAGTGATACAAATTTCATCACTGCAATGTAGACAACACAAAATGGAGGGTTAATGAAATGGAACTTAAGAAAATGTGAGGGAAACATTAAAAAGACGAAATTATTCTTAAATGTAATTTGTATATAAACGTATATTAAAGGATTCTTAGGAAAACAATCCTTCCCAAAAGTTAAAGGGAGAAGAGACAAGATTACGCTGAATTAAGCCGTTCAAGTCGAAGTGAACAAAAACTGTACTAAAATCGTATTTAGTAAAAGGGCAAACCGGAATAAAAAAATAAGTTCTTTTCTTGGTAAAACAGATTTCGAAAGATGAAGTTTCCTTCGAACAGAAACCCAAATGCTTCAAAACTCTGTTCCGAGTGGTGGAATAGGTCTATCTCTATTGTAAATGTATTTGCAAGTGTTAACCAGAAATAAATTTTAAGAAAAAATCAGTTTAAGAACGTCCTGTAACCACTGTACCTGTGGTATGGTTATCTAACACCGTTAATTTTTTCTTGATTACAATTTACGCTTGATGGGCGTTTTCAATAATATAATTCGAAAACTAAAATAATCTTGCCAAGATTAAGAATTGAATCAGAAAAAAAATTGTTAGTCTTATTTATCTGCTGTCTTATTGAAATGAACTTGAGTTATTTAGAGAGAAACTGGGGTAAACTAATACTAATTTCGTCTTTGTATTTTCAAAATAAAAGATTCAAGTAGCAATTTTAATTTCCTTCTTGTACTCCATTCCATAAGTAAATTTAAGGTTCGATTACATGTATTAAAATAAAAATCGGCATGTGAAGGTGCTTCAGATACGAATACAGAATTCTTATCACACCTAAGGTAAAATCAAGGTTTGAAGGTTCCAGGACACCCTGAAATTAGAATTTCTTCTTCAAAAAAAAAAAAAAATCATAAAAAAAATTTTCATACACAGGCGTAAGAGAGTTTCTCATCATGCCTCCATCTATTTGCTTTTATTGCTTACTACCAAAAATAGGTGTCATTGACTGTAGGGTCTGATATTCCCAATTGCTAAAAGTATTATTGATCACTAACTACAACGACTACTTGGAAACCTTGTAATGCCACATTTATAAAATACACAGTCTGTTCGTTAGCCTTCAAGGTAAAAATCTCATCATCGGGCCAAAAGTATTACAAAAATACTCTATGAACTATAAAAAAAATTATGATAAAATAATGTTGATCTTATTGTACCTTGGAAATGTGACTTTAAGGTTTAAAGTGTATTCGAATAACTCAAGTGGAAATATTTAAAAAATGGAGTCTGCACTTTCTGTTAAATAATGAAAGAGATTTAGGTTTCTAATCCAATATTGTGAACCAAGATGCACTGATAATTTGACTTTGTAATAAAATGTATCCACCAATGATGCTACTTGGTGCACAACCTGCTAATATGTCTAGTCTACGATCTCCTTGAATACTATGAACCTGGAGATACCGTCATCTATTCACATACAGTTACTAATTATCTTAATTAAAAGTGCTAACTACTATATCATGTTAGTATACAACTAGACAGAATATCTGAAATGTTTTTTTTACCACCCGAGGTTTGAAGATTTAATTTCTGCCATTGAAGCCATCCGTTAAATTATCACAGAATTTAATTAAGCTGTGAGGTCCTTTCATTCTTTACAGGTTTACTTATTCCTTACCTTATTCAAAAGTACTTCCCTCACTAACCATTTAAACTATACAGTACTTATCATATCATATTATTAACTTTCTTATCTTATCAACAAACCTCCAACGCCTGCTTTACGCTTGCGAGGCTTAGAAAAAGATGGAAAAAATGGAAAGGAAGATAAGTGTTATTATATAAATTTACTCTTCTCTGAACAAAAGGGAGAATAAATTTTGTTTATAAGAAGATCCAGCAGGATACTTTTCCAGCACTAATACAAAAGTCCTGAGGAATGCTAGAATATCGAACAGGGGACCGAGAAAAGCTAAGAGAAGACTGAAAAGGGAGGACGGGCGGCGGACTAAGTACCTACCTGTCACGCTGTCCTGGATGGAGACGTCACAAGGAGAGAACAAACATACTAACAAACACGTCCCTGCACTTAAGGCAGGAATGTAGGCATTACCTACCTCAAGTATGGTCACTTATCTCTTACTCCATCTGCGTGTTACGGAATCTACTAATACGGATGAGAATTGAAATACATTCGTAATATAATATCAATTATCGTTTTAAAAATGGTATCACAAAACGGCCATTAACGAGTAGCAACGAGGAAGTCGGCACAAATGCACTATTATAAATGCTAGAGATTATATCGAGAACAAAACCCACGACTTGTAAGAATCGACGGCACTTGGAATAAAACCAACAATTAATTTAATTTGGGCCTCGTATCTCTAAGTCCTAGTTGTTGATAAGTTATTCTATCAAAGATATTAACAAACAGCCATAATTATGCATAAAAAGAGCTCAGGATGAATATAGGTCAGCAAATGGTGAACCAGAGTAATGAAAGAAATAGAAAAAAAAAGGAATTATGGGGTATTATTAAAAAGTAGCAGGACCAACAATTTTGAGAATGAATTTCCGCGGCAAGATACTTCTGTTCTATCCATCAAACTGCCCTCTCGAGCTTTTTCTGTCAGCCAGTGACCAAAATGAGTTTTAACGTGTTTTACGAAGGATTAGGATATGATCATCTTAGATTTGTTCCGCTACATGAAATATTTTTATATTTCTAAGATTCTGAGAGCATACTTTTACATACATATTAAAATTTCAGTTCAGACATAATAAATAACGAAGTATTCTTCTTATTACAGAGAAGCAATTTGAGGTTTAGAAACATTCAAGATTAAATTAAAGACTTCACTTTACAAACAAAAGATGACTTAATAGAAACCGTCATTCAAGGAAACAATGAGCTTCAACGGACAAATAAGGACCTCGCCTGGTGAACCGAATGATGGCACATAGGAATGGTTTTCAACATCACCTCGGATGATGATGATTATATAAACACAACTGAACAAAAATTAATTAACTCATGAAATAGAATAAGAAGACAATTTCCTTTGCTCTGCTCCATTTCAGTGATCTCGTGAGCAGAGATAATAATAATAATAATAATAATAATAATAATAATAATAATAATAATAATAATAAAGTGAGGTTTCAGTGTCCTGGCTCAGAAATGTTCTCATGAATCATTAACAAGATCACTTTTTAGCATTCACCAAAAACAGTCGTCTTTTCAGTAATTACATCCTAAACTCTAACTCCTAATAAAATTAAATATTGGTAACATTCGCTGGAAGGGCAGCCTTAAGAGACTGGTGTAACCAAATAGCCACAAGGACCACAAAAATCAAAAAGGCACCATTTGTAAAACTGACGAAAACACGATGGCTAAGGCAACCTGAACCGCAGTGAAAACAATGGTCAAAATCATTGCAACAGCCGCAATTAGTTCAAAGGCTGGCCACCGCAATGCTTTGCAAAAAATGATGCTGCGAGCGATGCCACCTGCCATCTCTGGACAAGGAGTAACACCTACGGAATAAAGGAGGCCACATCTATCATAATAACAACTGCAGCAACAGCCGTCATTATCAGAGGGATAACCGCAGGCAGCGCGACAATGATCGCAACAGCAGCAGCCAAGAAACAACGAACGAAGACAAAAAACAGGGAGAGGCCAAAAATCTGTGTGGACATTCTGAGCGGAAGCAAAGGAACGCCGAAAACCCGTGGGAAAGGCCGTGATAACTTGAGCACAACCGGAAACGGATGGTAAGACAAATTATGTTGGAAAAAACGAGGCCAATAAAATAGATAGAGGCTGCGTTGTAAGGAGACATATTCATCGCTCCGAATTCCAAATGCTTTCGATATGGGCTGAATCATGAGGGGAAAAAATGGAAATAAAAACAGGAATCTTTGTTTTTTGGTTCTTCAGATCCGCATGAAGAACCAATTCTCCTTCTTCTTCTTCTTCTCCTCTCCCCGCCTTCTCTTGCATCGTTTGTACATAAACCTCGACATCCGAGGAACGGGAAGAATGCAGGAAGCGGTCGGGACAAGGTACAAATGGACATTATCCCACCAATAAGCAGATATGGCGAGATAGCTGAGTTGGCGACGTGTTTTAAATATTGATGCGTACCCCACCGCGATATATGTGGAAACGTTCTCAAAAAATATTCCGCCGTAGTGGTATCTTCAACTGCCTATTTAGGTAAGGGTTCTCATCATCATAATTTTTCTTATTTATCCGTTGCTTTTTCTTATGTTCTCAGTCGTCCCCTGTGCCTCCGGTTAGGAATCTTAAGCATCTTTTTCCATTAGTAATGAATAAGAGACTCCGATAAGACGTTATTTATCTGTCTGTCAATCTGTCTATGTATCTATTTGTCTCACTGTTTTTTCTTTATATTTTTTCCATGTAAAAAGTCCGTAGTCAGGAATTATTCTCTACTTGTGCTTTTGTATTTCATCTCAAATCAGTTCTAAAAAAAAAGTGGAAAGTCATATTTCTCAGAGAAGACTGTAAGACATTTAATTCTAATATCCGTATCGTCAAGCGGTTATTAGAACAGCAAAACATGTTTAATGATAGCCTAAGGTGTTAACAGCCGAAACTCTTTATGACTGCTCAGGGAATAGAAGAAGCAAGTACGTTTTAATAAAGGTTCTCGTTAATGTTGATTCTGTAATATAATGATTATGGTCCATCGCTGTTAAGTACTAAGATTATCAATCTTTGATAAGGAGGTCAAGTGTTTGTTTATCACACCAATTAATATCCTGCCATACGGGATGCAGCCCTTGACTTAGTTTATTTTTTATTTTTTTTATATATTTTTTTTTGTACATATGGCTTAAGATCAGTCTGCTATTTTTGCTTCAGTTTTTTTTATGGTAACTAAACACTTACAGATACTGAGTAAAATGTGTTTACATGATTTTTATTTGTAGCTGCAACATTCAACATTTTTCTTGTGTCTTAGGTCATTTCATCTTCTACCTGTGGCCCATTTTATAAGTTGTCCGGTAAATCCCTGCATTTGAGAAGGCTCTGAAGGAAAGGCGTATTATAAGAGCTAACACTATGACGAAGCTTGAGGCTTGGGAACTGAAAACGCAGTTCATAGGAGATGTAAGATACTCGGTGATTTGTTTATGCTTGGTGAGGGAATTATCAATGTATCCATGTATTAGGATAGCGTCACTTCAAGTAAGGTAATCGGTATATATATATATATATATATATATATATATATATATATATATATATATATATATATATATATATATACATATATATATATATATATATATATATATATGTATATTTATATATATACATACATGAATACATATATAATATAAATGTATATATATAAATATATATGTATATACGTGTGTGTGTGGTGTGTGCCTCATATATACACATACATACTTATGTATATTATATACATACACACACACACACACACATATATATATATATATATATATATATATATATATATATATATATATATATATATATATATATATTCACTAGCTTTCAAATCGAAGTCCAACTCCCGGGCCAACCCGGTATTCATGTCCAAATTTGTCTGAGTCGACACCTTAATATTTTTCCTACAATCAATCGGGCAATTAATCAGTCAATAAAACAATCTGCTAACAGGTCATCAATACAAAGAACTTTAAACTAAATAATCTAATAAATTCATGTAACAGAGGTTGCAGAAATTGATTTCATTGCGCAAGTTATCAGAAGACAAAAATGATAACACTGCATAGTCTTCAGGCTTCACCCTAATAATAAAAAAGTCATTCATAATTCATTGCATTCTGTATCACTGCTATGTTAAAGCAGCCAAGTTGGCGCCCTGGATAGGTAAGCCATTCCTTCAGTTATGCTTGACTGTACGTGTTTAATTCATTAACGGTAAGGCTGCTTACTTATATGTAGTCCTGCTGCACACTCGGATATTCTTGAAAGTAGCCAGAAAGCTGCATCTTATCGCAAAAGTATTGAAGTAACCGCATAAAACTGAATATGGTCTTTTAAGATCCACCATTCATTCTAGATCGTGAGTTCATCACAAGAGCAAAAGGATACAAAACATATTCTTTAGAAAATAAGAAGTTATGATTTACTTCCTCAATGATTCATAACGTAGGTTGTATAACAATGAAATTATGAATCCTATGATAAAACATAAAGAGTATGTTACAGTGTTTAGAATCACAAAAGATTTTACTTCCTTATTTATAATGACTAGATTGCATTAAGGACTTTCCAAGCTTTTCAATCATCGCAAAAAAAGTTGTAATAAATCATAGTACCTCTTGAGCTTTACATACGGTAGCCTAAGGAATGGTTGCAAAAATACTAGATATCAGTTATTGCATCTATATGACAGGTAATGTTCTTATTTTATGTTTGCAAAATGGTTTAAGTAGATCAACAATGTTATAGAGCATTACCAAAGGAAATAATGATCAACAGCAATAACAGCACTAGTGGTTAGGAAGAAATAGAGGTCTGACAGAGTCACTTTCTAAAGAAATTTCGACCTGTGTTGCTGTAAAGCAATTTAGTTATCTTGCGTACAAGAATCGGTTCTATTGATGACCCGTTCGATGCAACAGGTATAAGGATCTGGTAGAAATATTATCACATAGCTTAATGATTCGCATGGACATCTGAAAAAAAGACTTTTATCAATGTTATTTCATATGGTGCATGCGTTCGTACGTACAAATCAAAAAGCTATTGATTTTAATAGGCCTTCACCGAGTAGGATGTTGTAACATAATAAAACTAAACAAGAAACATGTCTCAACTGATTAAATCGTGAATCTACGAGAATCACCATGATGAAACACCCATGCAGAATGCTCTAGTTTCATAACGAGCAGATTCAACTTACACTGGCACTGCTCAGTGTAACATCGCTGTACCTAAACGCTTACCAGAACTAACTCAATAAACTCGGGTACTGAAAATGTTCTTGTAAGTTCGCTGTTGCAATAAATATTGAAAAGGGTAAACAAGACATTTCCTGGAAATGGTCTAAATAATAACTGCCATAATTAACAAAAAGGAAATCCAACATTCCGAAGAATTTTATTAACTAACAAATGACGAGCGATGTGGTCAAATTTATCGTATATGAAGATTATAAGATTATCAATTTTGTTGAAGAATTTATCTAGGTTGAATATTTTCTGACAGGTTACGGTGATAACTATATTTTAAAGAATCCGAGTACGGTCAGAAGTGATATATTCTTTGTTAAATATTCGGAATAAAAAGTCTTCAATCCATGGTAAGCTTCGGTGTTCGGGCAGAGCATAAGGTTGACAAATCAGTCTTGGTTTTACTGGCGTTCACTTTATGCTCAATCAAATAGTAATTGCAAGAGAAGGGCATTAAGTTGCCGGTCCTATGGACATAGTATAAGTTAAATCCGAAATGGTCCCCAAAACAGTAACCTACGGAACACCAAATCACACAAAACTAGTTTGGACTCGCACCCCTCAATATGACTGTTCATTAGATCTAAAGGAGCATTACAGGCTATTAACTGCATAGATGAATAGTGGTGGTTAGGAAACCAATATCTAAATTTACACATCTTACAAAGAGGTTTAAAGACTCAAAAATCATTTGCCAGAAATGTTTTCATATAGAAATACGATGGAATCTACTCAGTAAAATTGGAAGAGCTCTACTGAAACGAAAGTATCCTTGTAGGCCCCTGATATCACAGTATAATGTCATTAAAATGTCAGTTTTAATCAATCAACCATCTGCTATAAATAATCCCTGTTTAGACGCTAAAAGTTTAGGTGAAAGGATGAAAGTTTTCCTGTCAAATTAGATTAATAAACTATTTTATGTTAGTCCGACAAATATTTTTAGAAGTAGCTCTTGCAAAAGTGAAATGGTTTTCAATCACATACCATTAGTCATAAGCTGCATTGTCTTTGTGGTAGAGTTGTTATCGCATTTGGTAAACGTAATGAAAGCATAGTTATTACGAGCAGTTAAAGGATTTTCTGCCACTTCGTCAGTGTGAACACAACAATCTTACAAAGTCTACTGCTGGAAATGGTATTATTACAAATACATACATACATTTTCATACATACATATATACATTGGTATATATATATATATATATATATATATATATATATATATATATATATATATATATATATATATATATATATATATATATATATATATATATATATATATATACATACAAGAAAGAGCTGTCATCAGTCTGAGCGCTTTTTGCTGAGATTGAAATTTAGAAAATGTGTAAATATTAGTATGAACCCACGTTGACCTATGTTTACTTAATTCACTTCATTGCATATAGATAAATTGTCCTTGAACTGAATTTCTAAAATACCCCTAAAGTAAAAAGTCTTTGAAGGTCATGTGGGCAATGTATTTTGCCAAGTACTACAAAATAAATAGCCTTGTCCTCTTGTAACAGTCAAGCTTGACTTAAAAGGTCCTGGTGCATTAGTAACCTTAAGGTCATTTGACTCTCTCTTTCACTTCACTCCATAACTAGAAGCACTTGAGAGGACATGTTGATCCAGTAAGCTCAAGCAAATTCAAGATCCAGTGTTGTCACAACCTTGTGAATTCATAGCAGGGTCACCACGAAGGATCGGTCGAAACATTGTGCGGACATTAAGAAGGACCAACCTTTTACTGTCAAAATGAGCTCGGCTGTACAAATACTTCAACATCCTTTGTGAGAACGTTAATGCAGTCAAATATGCTTCATATAATTCTTAGAATTTAAGAACAAAGAAGAAAAACGATAGGTAAGCATGACCCCGTATAATGGTTTTCTTTCTTAGGGTGTTTCTACACTGCAGTAAAACACGTCAAAAACAAACGTCGTGGCCTTGTTGCACACACACACATCGCAAACAGGCCTAATACAAGTCAACGACTTATTGGCAGTTCTTACCAGTGCAGTGCTTCATACGATTATCCAGCATTTGACAAAGATTCATTCTCCACTTACGTCGATGACTTTTTTTTTCAGCCTATTTGTGAAATGGATGAAATAAGTCGCCATGTGTTTACATGTTTTACTATAATGAGGACGCACTTTTAGAACACTAACATCTTTGGTTGGCAGCTGATATTACCTTTCATCTTACCTATTTTCTCAGTGCACCAAATTTGAGTTCCATTCCATTTCAGCTCTCCATTCAGCTGGAGAGAGGAGGAGGAGGAGGAGGAGGAGGAGGAGGAGGAAAGATTAGAAGAAAAAAGGTTAGAAATTTCTTGCGTCGCGGCCACCTTGAAACTCGACCACTTCCCGCTTGACTAATCTCCATATATTTTCTGCCCGATGAAAGAGCCAAGTATATAAGCACTTTGATGCGTCTTTTGTCAAGAAAGCAGTTACTAACGGGATACACCGAAGGAATAGAAAAAAAAGGAAAAAAGAAAGAAGAGAGATAACATGGGAATAGCGGATATCCCTCATTATCCTTTTGTCATGCTTGATTACAGAATGTAATGTTACTGGGGTTCAAGATGCACTCGGGATGCGAGAAGAGTGCTTCATTATTTATTTATTCGCTGTATTATCATTATCATCATAATTTAGTTTTTTATAAAGAAAATGTAGAGAAGTATATTCTTTGTTAAAAAGAAGACTGCTGCAAAATACTTTTCTGTAACTAATGGATTTACTGTGTACTTGCTCTCTCTCTCTCTCTCTCTCTCTCTCTCTCTCTCTCTCTCTCTCTCTCTCTCCCCTTCTTCTTCTTCTTCTTCTTCTTCTTCCTCTTCGTAGAGATTTAAGCATCCTGTAGAGACAAGGAATAGAACTGAAAAACCTCAGAACCAAGGAAATAATGCGAATTTCTGAAGCTCGATGAAGTCCACAGAGTTTTAACCCCAACTTCTTTAATACCTTTATTTTCACTTGTTTTTTTATGTCCACATCACGTTGACAAGTAGGAAAACACACACGTCGCTCTCTTTCTGAATTTGAAAATCCCATCTTCGGGAAGTCCCGAGGAAAAAGGCCACTGAAGAAAAAGCGAGGATATGAAGAGGGTACGAAACGCGAATCGCATCACCGGGGAGATTGCAGATCGAACGGTCACGAAACGGCGAACCGTGGGGCATTTAGAAGTATTTACAAGTAATTCCTTGGGTCGTAGCAGAGGTCATTAAGCCATTAAGCTCTGCGGGTAGGCTGTTGTTCCCCTCCCACCTTTCAGAACCTAAGAGGCCCCGCGGTCAGGTGGAAAAAAAGGTTTTTCCAGAACTGTTTATTCAATTTAACTCCTCGCTCCCTCCAGATGTCTCACAATGCTCTTTCCAGTAATCGCATCTTGTTCCTTCTCGCTTGCCCGTCGGGCTTTGGAATTATCTGCAAGGTGATGATGATGATGATGATGATAGAAAGGAGACAAAAGAGAGAGAGAGAGAGAGAGAGAGAGAGAGAGAGAGAGATGAAGGGACATACCAGACATCTCTTTTTACATGCTTGAATAAAAGAAAATCACTTTTTCTGATGCTGGTCGGAGGCAGTCATACACGGAGTCTTCCATCTTCTAATGAAAACTCTGGCAGGGAGAAGTAGGGCTTGTGGTCATGCCGTTGACATCCATTTTTCTTCAGCAAGCATTCTGCTCTTGAGAGAGAGAGAGAGAGAGAGAGAGAGAGAGAGAGAGAGAGAGAGAGAGAGAGAGAGAGAGAGAGAGAGAGCTAGTACACCGATTTAATTTCATGGAAAGAAATGTTTTGCAGTATCCCGTCATCTCTTCTAACTGGTCTGATGCAAATTTTGATTACTGTAATGATAAATACTGGTAACAGATGCCAGTTTTATTGCTTCTAATGCATTACCCTCCTGAAGAAAAAATCTCCTGAAGAAAAAATAAGCTGATACTGTCTCTGTATACTAATCGCTATTTTTCACATTTTTTGAACATAACTCGAAGTCTGGAGTTTTTTTACCTTGAATTTAACTCCTTCCCTCAATCTCTTGTTTAATAAAATAAGAAACTTATGATTTATGCTTTTATGTGAAGGCTATCTCGCTGGCAGAACTGCTTTATAAATATTATGTTTCATAATTCTGTAAACTGATTCAGGCCAAGACTGCATAAACCAGCGTCAGCGGCACGCTGATTTTGTCTTACCTGCCAAAAACTTGACTCTATATTATAACATCTATATTATGATCTCTATATTATAATGTTAGATACAGTTCACAGCGTGATGGTACATTAGATCTTCAGCTATATTTATCTCAATAATCATTTGTTGTATGTCTCCTTTATCAGATGAGCGAGCCAACAGCGTTATTTTTATATATATATATATATATATATATATATATATATATATATATATATATATATATATATATATATATATATATATATATATATATATATATATATATATCACTGATGACTGATATTACCAAGTGCCTTCCATTCACCCTTGTAAAAAGGAGACTTCTTTATAGGGTGAGTATATTATTTCTTCCATATGAAATAGCAAATTTAAGAGTTGTTTTTGTTTTAAAGCCAATTCTTTTGCAAGACTTTTCCACCAGTAAGGATGAAAATGCGACTGTCCATTATGAGATTTAGTTCACTACCATCATCACTCAGGGGAGTTCGTCGGTCCGCATTCGGTCCTTCAGGCTGGCTTTTTTAATTGGCATGTATAGCTATGACTATTTTTGAATAACTGTTAATCTCATTTCATAATTGATTTTGAATACATATGTCTTTAATTCACTTTTGGATGTCTTAAGTTTTTACATAATTTTAAGTCTTGGAGCAATTTAGTGAGTAGTTTGTTTGCCATATGCTTCAAAGGTCGTTTTCTAGCATCTTGGTTGCAAAATGAGAACGAAATTAAGGCTTGGCTCTAAATTACCACTTTAGTGACCATCTTAATAATACAGAAATCAAGATGAAAATGTTATTCGCAAACCTCCCGGAGACCCAACTGCTATCCCCCTTCGGAGAGAAGCATAAAAAACAATCATTGTCAAGGTTTTTGTTACTGTCATCGTTCCGTTCACTCGACGGCAATTTGGAGTGAATTTACCAGACAACCTTTCACATCACACGATATGAATTCATCCGCGATCATTACAATAAGCAGGACAAATTGAGACTTACAAATGCGTGTGAAAGCCAGGGTGGGTTTCGGCAAGACCAGACCCATTTATTAAATAACACCGATTTATCGAGCGAGTTCGCGTTAGGTGGTCTTCAGGAGGGACTCCTGACGCTGCGGGATTGGTGAGAAATGCCTCGTTTTCTTTCCTTTCTTTCTTTCTTTCTCTCTTTCTCCAACCTCCTCTTTTTTTTCCAAATGTACGTTTTGCCTTTGGGTATCATATTATACTACCCCCTTCATTTGTTTTTCTTTCCATTTTTAAATGTAGTTTTTTTTTTTTAGGTATGGCATGGAAGTTGTTCCCTTAAATTGCTTATTTATAGTTTTATCTTCCCTACTTCCTGTTTTTTCAAAGTAGAATTTTTGCCTTTGGTTATGAGGTCCTTTTTCCACTTCATTTATTTTCCTATCCACTTTTACCTCCCACTCCTTCCACGGCAGGAGGGTTCACCTCCCCGCAAATGGACTTGTAACACCTGTCAGACTGCCTGTTCCATCACTTACTTTGTGGCAATCGCTACTTATCTTAGGACCAGACGGTTCTGTGAGTGTTTCTTTCCTTCTACTGCCAGACTTTGGACGTCTCCTTCTACTTCTGATTTTCCCAACTTAAAAAAGGGATGGAGTTCTATCTCTTCCCTCGTGGTTAAGCCTCGCCAATCTTTCTCTCATTTCCTTCTTGTCTTCTTCGGACTTGAGCTACAAAAGGGCATCGGGTTCCCAGTCTCATTAGCCTTTGCTTTTTAAAAAATTATCGTTGGCAGATGCAGAGAAGACGCAATTACCACAATTTGGACATGTGAAAATTTAGAGATATCGCCTTTAAGATACTAATTAATGATGCTTTCAAGTAAAAAATTGACGGCTATAATTCAGTCTTTTTAAAATTGCATAGTACGTTACATCACTTTATAATTCACTGATTAGAATTTGTGAAAGTTAAACGCGAAGTTCATCCGGCGTAGAATAACTGTTACACAGGTGAAAAATAATATATGGATGCACATTACGTCTTCTATATTAAGATTTTTGTTTCACCGAACTACCTTCAGAACTCTAAACGAATTTACTGCTGATTCAAATTAAGTAAAGAGTTGAATGTTTTTCCTCACAGTATTTACGTAGACCGAGCTTCTGTCATTTTCTGCACTTCCTGAACCTAAAAGATATTTCTTCCTCTATCGGAATTGTGAGATATATGTAATTAAATTCGATCATTTGACATTATAAATGACATCTGTCGCTCACCTCATGCTACCATGTGCATTCACCTCTTATGTGTACAAAAAGCCAAAAAGTTACGATATTTATTATTTGGTTTGTTGAATCCGGAATTATTTACGATTACTTGAATTACGAAGGCTTGTAAAATTATCAATCTTTTACTAATAAGATTTGATTGTCCATATGCCACAACTATAGTTGTGGTTGTGGTTATAAAAGCATAATTTTCGTGTACGAAATATCTTACAAAAGGGAAACAACAGCCTTCATTTTGTTTAGATGTTCGTTGTCTGTTCTATATATTTTGCTTGGTTGAATTTAGGAGTGTTTCTATATAAAGTCTTAATAATTGTACTATTCGGTTCACTGATTTTACTTCTTTACAATTTGAAATGTAGACAAACACCGAATTTACCCACGAAACTATTGGCTCTCAGCACGTAGACGTTGAACTTGAATACCAATTTCATCTTGCCCGCAGCGGAAAATTTTTCAGGAAGCATAACCAACAAATTTTTCAAAATTCACTTTATATGCAAATGGTCCTATATCAAGAAAAGCTTCTGTGCAATGCAAGGCACATTATGTGTATCATCATTCGTAAATTCAAGTAACCAATCGCTGGGTGTGTCCCAAATATCAGGGCGAAGCGAGAATGTATTTATGGTTGTACTGTGATCGAGAATAAGCAAATTTATGATTCCACCACTTACAGACCAATTCCTCTTTCATTCGCTTTCCAATATCGTAAATTTAAAGTAATTCCATTGTTACCAGTGAAGATAATGGGAAGTGTTACGCAAATTGCCCATATTATAAATTTATTGAGATTTGATAGATAAACCGTCTCCTCCTTGCCAATGCCCACACCTGCGGTATCGCCATCATTCCTGTAGTATCTCCTCCACGAGGCTACGATTTTGGTTCCATTTGCCCGTCTCTCTGTTAGATGGATTAAATTAAGACTAATGGACGGATTTTGATGAAACCTCTTGAAAACGTTCACTGGGTAACTCTCTCCTTAGACGGCTAAGTTTGGATTAGTATCCATAATTTCTCATCATAGATGCTACTCCAAAAATTGCTGCATAGTCACCAAAGGGGGTCCCTCAGCGAATGTTCCCACCAAATTTCATTAGAAATTAGGAATTTTTTGTACGGCTGTCTTACTGTTATTCGTTTTTCTGTAAATCAGTAATTCATTTGAATAGTTTGAATTTCTCGAAATTTACTTGATGTCCTTTGATTTTTTGTGTGTATTTGGTTCGAAAAGCGTGCTTAGATAGATCTAAGCCCACAAGAATCTATTGGTAAAATCCACTAGATTTACAGATAAAGTGCAATTAACTTCTCGATTCATTATGGTTTTTTTTACATTTCCCACTGAAAACCTAGAATCTGCATTAGGAAATGAAGAAACTTCCTTCACGCCATAGGAGAAACCGCTGTCCAGCGCTAAACCACAGAAATACCTGGAAACCAGGAGTTAATGGTTCATTTCACGCTGACGTCTAGAAACAGAAGAACGTTTCTTTCTCAGCTAACAGCGGCTACATTAGCCTGTTAAAAAAAATAGTAAGGCAGGTCGAATTCGAATTAGAATAATTATCATGCTTATGATCATCAACCCTAAATGATCATCAACCGTAAAAGTAGTAAAAAATTGCTAGGCGAAAAACATGCTAATATTTGTACTACAAATGAGCTACACAAAAATCGATTCGAAAATTACATGTATCTCAGAGAGAGAGAGAGAGAGAGAGAGAGAGAGAGAGAGAGAGAGAGAGAGAGAGAGAGAGAGAGAGAGAGAGAGAGCAATTAGTTGCCTATAGATGTTAGTTCTGTTCCTCCAGTAGTGGCAAATTACCTCGTCGAGGCCCTCCCCAGAGAGAGAGAGAGAGAGAGAGAGAGAGAGAGAGAGAGAGAGAGAAAATGGGAAATAAAACTGAATTGACCTTGGAAGGAGGCGGCAGCTTCCCTTCTCCCCCCCTCCCTTCCCCCCCACCTACCTCACCTCCCTCCAAATTATGGCACCTGAAACCTCCAAAACACAGGGATCGGTGGTTTTGACCCATCGGGGTGAAAATTAGGGTGTTAATCTTAGTGATCTACATGGCAAAGTTGTCTTACAGTATGGCATCTGGCGAGGTGGGCGGCCTCAACCACCTAAAGTATGAGGCTGTCATTTATTATTTCTCGTTGTTGCTTCGTCTGGAAAGATCTCCTCCTCCTCCTCCTCTTCCTCCTACTGCTAGTGACTCTCTATCTCCAATCCTATTCCTCCTCCTCCTCTCCTTTCCAGCTTCTTAAAGTTACGGCTAAATTTATTTCACTAGGTTCCACAAGAGAGAGAGAGAGAGAGAGAGAGAGGGAGAGAGAGAGAGAGAGAGAGAGAGAGAGAGAGAGAGAGAGAGAGAGAGAGAGAATTTTGCGGTATGAAGTTCACTTCGAGCAACCAACACCTAACTCGTACTCCTCGACATTTCCAACTTCTTAAAGCCACGGCTAAATAACTTCACCAGGCGCCACTTAGGTGAAGAGAGAGAGAGAGAGAGAGAGAGAGAGAGAGAGAGAGAGAGAGAGAGAGAGAGAGAGAGATGACACAACAAAGGTAGGTATTCAAGGGGTGAAGGTAACATGATCATTTTTTACGCACCACTGCTACAGGGAGCGAATGACTGTTCACACGCACATTCATAATAATTTGTAGAAAAAATAGTGTGTGTTCTTCTCAGATATCTTAGCCTGGTAAATAATTATTTCGATTTTTTTTTTAAGCAAAGACTCATAATTCCAAGAATTTCGTGTTCATTTCGTGCTGCAGGAAGACATTCACGCTACTTGTGCCATTTTGTAAATTTGAGCCGAATAGTTATTATTATGGTTATGGTGTTATGTTTACGCGAAATGAAGCAAGAGGTATCCGTGATGTTTCTATTAATTCGAAGCTTGGAAACAAAATGCTCCCCAAACCATTAATCCAAGGAAACGTAAATGTATACACATATGTTATCATATTCGAAATGGCGTAAACTATGCTTTTAATGGAACATTCATTTGCTTCACAGCACATTCGTCACTCAGAAGCAAAGGAAATTACTGGGTAGGCAGAAATCCTTTATATAGTCCTCATGTTGAACTCGTCACAGTAATACCTTCTTTCACGGAACGTCATCGAAGTCAAAGTCTGTCATTATGTCTAACCATAACGAAAAAAAAAGAGCCTCTACAAAGGCCAAATTTATCCAAATTAATATCCTTGCAAGTACAATTAATTGTTAACTCGAAAACACACATCCCACTCATACATAGACACACGCACGCGCCCACACACATACACGAACTAAGCAATCAATATCCAGGACTAAAATTAATCCCAATCCTTCATCTTTAAGCACCCAGGAACCTAACATCAGCCCTAAGTTATTCTCTCTTCATAAGAAAGCGGACAAGAAATCGAGGCCTGAGGTCCATTAGCCATATTTGCCGAACGAAAAGTGTTTTTTAGTCCATTTCCACTGTTTTTGCCTTGAACTTCACCACAGGAAATACGAAAATCATAATAAAAACCGACAAATACAAATTCACCTTTACGGTCACCCAAGAGTCATCGGGTCTTGGCCCCTCCCAGGCCACCTTCCAATAAGCTCCTGTCTATAAACCTTCGCCGCCCATCCCATTCGCATGTCCCACTTATCCCACCCGTGTTATCCCACCTACGATGATGCTGCTGCTCGCGTGATGCGATGGAGATTGGCAGGGTGAGAGATCTCATTCACTACCGCCGTGCCGACTGTCATCAATTGACACTCGGCGTTCTTCAATCATCGCCCTTACGCCCATTTCATGAGATCTGTTTCATCTGTTTCGTCTGTTTTCCTACCCATTTCATGAGATCAGTTCCGTCTGATCTCTCTATTTTTATTTCATGAGATAATTTTCTGTCTTTTTTTCCCCATTTTAAGAGAGAATATTCCTGCTCTCTTCCCCATTTTATAAGATAATTTTCCTGTCTTTTGCTTCTTATTTCACAAGACGATTTACACCATTTTCCTTTTAACTTTTTTTCTATTTCAGGAAATGAGTTTCATTTTTCTCTTTTGTCTCTTTTTAATTCATTATGTTAATTTCCCCGGTTCCTTCTTCGTCCTTCCCGTTCCATTAAATCATTATTGTTACCTAATATTTTTTTATATTAAAAAATCAACTTCATCTGCTGCAATTTAATTTTGTCTCGTGAAATAATTTTCATTAGAGCTTTTTTCACCGATTTTCTTTTAAAAAGACTAGTATTGTCGAAGTTCGTTTTCTTTCCATTGCACGAGATCGGTGTCACCTGACTTCTCTCTTCCTTTCCATTTAGTGAGATCAGTTTTATCTATTCTGTGTACTTCATTTCTTGAAATGTTTTAACTCTTCTCTCCTCCTCTCTCTATTCCCGTAACTTGAAAAGCGTTTCAGTTCTTTTCTTGTTTGTCTTTCCAGTTTATGAAGTCAATTTAACCTGTTCTTATCAGTCTTTCCATTTCATGAGATTTTATATCTGTTCGCTTTCTTTTCGCTTCATGAGACGTTTATCTGTGAAATTTTCCTTTACTTTACTTTCCTTCCGTAATATAAGTTTCATCTGGTGATAAATTTGGGCCCAATAATCTTTCACTCTACGGAAATGATTTAGTAAAAAGCACGAGTAACATATTCAGTGTGTAGGTATCCATGTAGAACGATGTTATTACATATATATATATATATATATATATATATATATATATATATATATATATATATATATATATATATATATATATATATATATAGCGTGTGTGTGGGCATCAGGTATAGAGGATCAATGGTAATCTTTAGAATTAGTAAAGATTACAGCAGATATATGTATATATATATATATATATCAATATATTTATATAGCTAATCTTTACGAATTAGTAAAGATTATATATATATATATATATATATATATATATATATATATATATATATATATATATATATATAATATATATATATACATATGTGTGTGTGTGTCTTTGTATCAGGTAGAGGGGACCAGTGGTTTCGATATAGACGAACAGATATTCAAATAATTTCTAGCTAATCTTTTCGAATTAGTAAACTTCGTGTAACAGTGAAAGGGTATTTAACATGAAAATGCGAGTTTTTAATTCAGGTACCCTTCAGTTCTGAAAATGCATATTAAGTGAATTCACTTGGTTTACGTCATCTACTTCTTTGTTGCCTTTTTGGGCAGCAATCTTCTCTCGGTACTTGACATTACTCAAGTTCTGTGCATCTCATCGATCGCCTCTTTTTCGCTTCGTACCTTCGGCGTAGTAATTACTGGCCTTTGGTGCTAGTAACACAGTAATGTTCGACCGATTATTCATCTCAGTGTTGAGGTGGGCAAGTTCCTTTTAGCGGCGATCGGTTCTCTTTATAAGGCTATGATGATGTATGGGAACGCTCTTCATGCGTCTGGGTGAGATATTGGTCTTTCAATTACATTAGATTTATTCATATTTCATGATGGAAGCAAAGAACGAAAGTAAACGTTTGATAAGGGTACAAGAAAGCTTTTGTAGTTCCCTGTTGCTTTCTGTCTTCGTCTGTCATACTGCTTGCCTGAGAATCTTATTTTTCCGTACAAATGACAACTGCTCGCAGACTGTGAACAAGCATTGTCATCTTATTATCAAGAACGTTTTTTTTTTTTTTAGATAATTTGTCTGGTATGGAAGGTATACCGCTGTACAGTCTTTCGTTACATTTAAAGAACATCGCCAGAGTTTTTAGAAACAGATTGTTAACTATCTAATGATGATAAAGATTAGACTATCCGTCAGCTGTTGATGGCATAGTGCAATAAATCATTTTAATCTTCTGTTCTTCTGTACTGAACAATGGTATGTTGCATTCATTAAACAAGGAGCAGGAGTAAAAGAGGTTTCCTCTTTAAGACTGACCAATGTTCATAGCACCGTGCTTTATTCGAAAGGAAATCAAAGCCTTTCTTTTGCACGTTGTCAAGTCTTCAATAAATTATGGTTTAGTATGAAATTTAATTTATTCATCTCTTGATTTCCCCTCCCGTGTAAATGACGTAATTTTTAACGACAATTACATTTCGAACTTTACATCTCATGAAATATCTTATTCACAATTAAGCTGTTTAAAAGATTAAAATATTAATATATATATATATATATATATATATATATATATATATATAAATACACACACACATATATATATATGTGTGTGTGCGCCAATGTATGTATCTATACAATGTCTGTGTGCGTAACCAACATAAAACGTAAAAGTATACTCGTATGTATCCGGGACCATATTGAAAATAGCTTTCACAGTACTTTCTGCCTTATGATATACACGGAAACTCAGAGTTTCCATTCAGTAATGGGAGCAATGTGTCCGGTAACCGTCGCTGAGCAGTTACAGGAACCCTCTTCTGACACCCTGAGACGCAGTCGATAAAAAAGATAGCTGAGGATCCTACTAATGCTCTTGTTGTAGAGAGATGGAATATATATGCCAGCAAGGAATATTGTTCCTGGAGTAGTCAGTTAGTAATGGTGTCAACTTGGAAATGTTGGAGGAGTCTGGTGTAAGCCTTAATTACTCAGCCCCTGTTGAATTTATCTTGGGAAAAATTCCTGAAACGTTCCTTAACTTCGATAATATTTGCAAGCTGCAATATGGGCCATGTCATTCATCTTCCGGAAAAATGAGTTCGTTTAACCATCATGCCGAAATGCAGCGTAATTCCCGGATTCAAAAGCAGCCGATAAATGATGACAGATACACATATAAGATTTAAGTGACGCATTTACAGAACTAATCGCAAAACTTGACTAGTAGTTTGTCATCGTCATCATTAGTAGGTCATGAATAATTTTGAAAATCATTATGAAAATTTCCTCCGATGTTAAAAGCCTCCGGGGGTATTAAACGCACCTGTAAGAGGTTATCATTTCTCTGTAGGCGATAGACGTGATAACGAAGAAAAGCAAATAAGAGAAAGCGAGAGTGAGAAGTAGTGAGGCATCTATTAATTGTTTCAGTCAACGGACGCTTTCTGGTCTTCCAGGAAACTTTCCCGCGCTGTTCATTCCCACGCACGTTTCGTGGATCGAACGCCGGTTTCTCGGATTTGAAGCGATAAACTAATACTGCTACACGAGAAGAAGAAAGAGAGAGAGAGAGAGAGAGAGAGAGAGAGAGAGAGAGAGAGATATGACCTATGTAAAAAGGACACTTTATCAGTTTGCCATATTACAGTAAGGTGCTGTGCTGCCATAAGGCCGTAAATGTAACTAACGCATGCATGTAACAGTGAAAAAAATCTTTCACTTAATTTAAGTGTTTGCATTTTTGCAACAATTTATCCCAGGGTTTCGGAACACCGTCTCCCACGTTTGTCCCAGTCCCAGGATAAGTTCACTGAAGGACTGCTTCTCCCTTTTTATCCGAAGGCGGTGGATTACTCTGCTTCTGTACAGTACTTCCCATAACTCTCTCAAAGACGAAATCCACTTAAATCTTCATTTATTATTTTCCTGTTATTCATATAAAGAAAAATAAAGTCCACGTAAATAATTACCTATTCTCCTATTCCTGTCACTGGTCATTTAAATTCCAATGGCGTACAATGCTTTCTAAGATTCATGGATGATTTTGTTTATTTAGGCATTAGTGGTGACGTCGATACTCCATGATTGGTACAGGCTACAATTTAGCACTCGGAGGCTTTTGCTTTCTTCTGCAAGAATGACTTTGACGTGAGAATTCTTTCCTTCTATTGTCTTTATTAGACATACAGGTATGTGGTTGAGTTCTCCATACTTTATAGGAGCGAATTAGACATGCAACATTATCAAAGTCAACATCGCGTAAGTATAATTAACCTCTCAACATCATCTCCAAGCGGAAGCCAAGGCCATCAGGTGGAACGCTTGCCATCCCTCCCTCGGCGCGAGTATGCATCCACGACGGAATATCTGTTTTTCTCGATCTTCCCCGACCACATTTACGTCGTCCACCTTATCTTGGTCATATCACTCCTGGGAGGCAATCACCCCGTCTCTACATCACTCCAAACCGCCAATCAAAGCGACCTCTATGTAATCACCTCGGCGGTTGCCTCTAATCACTCAATTATGCCCCATTTTTATACTCGTTCCCCCACTTCGCCGGCGTTGGCCACACCACCTATCCCGTCATAATGGGGCATCAGAATAACCCCATCATTTCATTTAGTACCCACGCAGCAATGTTAATCCTCCATCACTGTTTACCGTCAGCAGAAGTTATTGGAGTCCGTAGAACTCGTCAGCACACGCATCTACCTTCACACACACGAAATGTTATTCAATCTGTGGGTTTTTCGTTTTCTTTTTGTGGAAGTTTTTGAAAATACCGCAGGGGCGTGGAGGAACAGGCTTCTTGATGATCTCTCACCATCTTGCAGTTTTTTAAATATATTTATTTAAACATTGTATTTTCGCTATGACGAGATTTGAGATTAAATAACTGGTTGCAAAATAATGACTGTTTATTATAATTTACAGTGGTAAATCATTTGTATCTTTACTTAAAGATAAAATTGGGAACGATAATCATGGTACGAAAAAGAGGGTGAATCTAAACCTTACTGAAAGTATGTTAGGTGTAAAATCACGAATGTTGAGAAAAATTAATCTGAGACCCGGTGTAATATGTCCAGATTGCCCCAGATATAAAGACTCAAGGGTAATAACAAAACAGAGAAAGCGTAGGTAAATATTTCAAAACAAAGAGCGTCTAAAAGAGATAAGACATTTACCACTGATTTTGGTTATTAAACTGCCTCTGTTCTGAAGACTACATGGCAAAAGATTTCATTGAGCAACTAACAGTAATTGTATGAACACAATGTACTTGCGAAACTTGACGCTCATACAACTTGCATAGCAGTGAGGAAACCATACAGGCTTATGGCTTCAATATGAGACGAATTGTGCAGTCCAGGATGAGGCAGTAGTTTCTTGGAAGCTCAAAAAGTGTGGTGAACCAAAGTAGCTTTGGCCATATCTCGACAGACACCCCAGGTACAAAGTATGCTCTGAAACTTTTCAAGATTGAGGTGTCCCAAGGCCATAACCAGTCTTTTTTTTTTTTTTTTTTTTTTTTTTTTAACAGCCTTGCATTAGGCGCCATCCTACCCGTGGATGGTTTCCAGAAGTTGTGAATTTCGGGTCCATCAATCATTCTCAGTTCACAGCTAGATCTCTGATTTTTTCCCAATTTTGCTATATTCTTCTGATTATACAGGATTAAATTTGCTTGATTGCTGAGCTTTTTTTTTTTTTTTTTAAATCAGCCACCTCTTACTCCTCCCTGCAGGAAAAATACACACAGAAATGTTGGAAAGGAGGTCTCCCTGTACAGAAGGTGCAAGCCAGAGGTGAGATACTGGGCATAGACAAGCGTAGGGGTCGACGCCCTGTTGACTAGCCTTTAGTAGGAAGCGGTTTACGTTGAAGACGGTTTCCCTTATTCATCTGTTAATGTCGTGGAAGTTTTCTGCACGGGTGGTTTATCCACATACCAGAAAGTCTCGATGTGGCGATGACCGCTGGTTTGATTATTTCTTTGGAGCTTCAGGGTTGAACTTGGCACTGACGGCTATTTGTGCACTTATGGAGCCATCCCTTGCTAAAGGAAGTTACATATTGTAAAAAACAATGTATACGCATGTGCTTACGTGTATCAATATTCAGGAAGTTTTTTTTTTTGGAGTGAGGCTGCCGGTTCTGTCCCTCTACATCCTGGCAACGATCTCCGACTCCAGTGACTAAAAGAAGGTGCTTCAATTTCTTAGTGTGTGTGTGTGTGTGTGTGCGCGCGCACGTAAAATGGCTAAATCCGAAATTATATGTGTTCTTTTAATAATTTAATAAAACTAGAAGGATTTTCGCATGAAGAAGCCATCCAGCAACAAGCAAAAGATCGAATTTCTATTCTGTTCTTAAGGACCACTTATATCATTGTGATTTTTTATACTTTTTTGGTATACGTATATATATATATGTATATATATATATATATATATATATATATATATATATATATATATATATATATATATATATATATATATATATATATATATATATAATATATTTATTACATTAGATGTATACATTATACACACATATATATATACACATCAAAATTAAGGAAATTAACTCTCTCTCTCTCTCTCTCTCATATATATATATATATATATATATATATATATATATATATATATATATATATATATATATATATATATATATATATATATATATATATATATATATATATATATATATATATAATGTAGACTCTATTGGTCACTTTTACCAGACACATATGCAATTCTAATAGCCACAATGCTCTCTTAACTTCTCGAATTCTTCGCGCTTTTTTGGATATGCTTGTAACTACGAAGCCGAAAATATCCAGACGGAAGAAATTGAAGAGCCTGTGAATGGCGGTCGCGAGAATCGAACCCGCATTACCAAATTCACAAGGAGGTCACGTTGCCGACCTGGCCACGAGAATATATATATATATATGAATATATATTATATTATATATATATATTTATATATTATATCTATATCTATATATATACAGTATATATATAAATGTATATATATATATATATATATATATATATATATATATATATATATATGAATATATATTATATTATATATTATATCTATATCTATATATATATATATATATAAATGTATATATATATATATATATATATATATATATATATATATATATATATATATATATTGTAGAAGTATTATTGGGGATAAGTTTATAAGTTTTTGCAATCACCTACATTTTCTTTTCAGTTTCCAAATGCAAAGAAAATACAAATGGTGATTTGCCTTTGGAGTCAATTTATATTATTTGGGAAAACAGTAAAAATAGTATTTGTGATAAGCTTTTGTAACAGCTCCCTATTAAACGATCTCCCATCACTTTTTACTAATTTCTAATACAGAGACGAAGACAACGAAGGAGATTGCATATTCATAAACATTCTAAAGTTTTAAGTTTCTAGGTACTAAGATAAAGAAAAATGGAAGTAAAGAAGAATGCTACTTAACCCTTCGGACGAAAGCATTCCGTTCCTCAGGGCAAAAATTCTCTTGTGTTCTCTCTCTCCCTAATTCGAGCAGATGACGGGGGCGTATGATGGGTAAAGCAGAGAAAATAATAATCATCGAAAGCAAGGCAACCTAGCAAGAAATATCTCATTAATCCTATTTAATTAACCGAGTTGTTTCTTTATTTGACCAATGGTATGAGAACTATTCCCTACAGCTTTTCGATATCTACGAAGCAGTCATTTTCTCTTATCGCCGTACTTGCCTCTCAACGAGGTACTGGAGGAGCAGTTCAGTAAGCCAAGTCTTAGTTCCAAATGTTACCAGTGGCAGAACCTTCCGTATCTCTCTCTCCCTGTTACATTTCGGTTTAAAAGCTTATGCACGAAATGATGATAAAGTAATCAAGAGAGAGAGAGAGAGAGAGAGAGAGAGAGAGAGAGAGAGGTAGCAGCACCTCATCGTCGTGTGCGGTCCGTAAAACGAAGCTGCCACCACCTCAGTTTCTCTCGTCATTACCGTATTCCTTTTTGAGTTTTCCCGGAACCCAAACTTCTCCTGACTCCTTTTGTCTTGCTCGGAGATTTACCAGTTGAGAAACTGGTGAGGAAATAGATTAACATTGTTAGAGGGTTATGGTAAGCGAATTTGTGAAGGGGGTTAAATACGCTGTGTGGGGTCTCCGAGAGCGGCCATGTTGGCCGAGCCCAGTCTGGCCCACCGTGACCAATCAGACAGCCACAGCCCGGGAGAGAGGCAGAGTGGGCCACCGGGGAACTCCGCCACAACACCACCTAACGTGGAATGTTGGAATTGGGGGGAGGAGGAGAGAGGAATTAAAGAGAGGGGGAAATGATGCAAGGGGGCTCTTTGTGGGAAGAGGAAGACAAAAAACGTAAAAAGAAAAAAAAAAAATGGAAGGCAGAGTGATGAACCTGACAGCAATGTACAATGTACTGTTTGTTACAGGGTAAGGAAGCTTATCACAGGTTCAATAAGTAACACTGTACACACAGACACGCGCGCCTGCGCACACATACACACACACACAAATATATATATATATATATATATATATATATATATATATATATATATATATATATATATATATATATATATATATATATATATATATATATATATATATATATATATATATATATATATATATATTTTATGAAAAAATGGTTTACCTAGGTATCTAAAAATGACACTGGATAGACTTTGACCTATAATGAAACCAGACATTTTGTAATGACGAATATATATATTTTTGTAGTACTGAATACATACAAAATTAGGTTTTACCTAAATCTTAAAACAGCCCTTGTCAAATTCCCGTGAGTTAAATGATATAAACATTTGAACAAGATCGTCTCTTAAAACAAATGGCATACGTATTCCATATACTACAAGAAATTAAAGTTCTTTGATCTTTGATCTATCAAGCTGACCCGAAGAAATAACTATTCTCATTTTTAAAGAAACTTAATTTTTTTTTCTTTTTGCCCGTATGCACCCTCATTTCAATTTCACCATCACTTCATCACTTGGCGTCATTTTCTCACCTTGCGTTGACAGATTTCACTATTTCCGCACTAGGGGCCGACGGATCGATTATTAGTCCACAATATGTGTCAATAGCTGCTTGTCCCAAGGACCCCTAGATACCCAAATCTCTCTTGCCCCTGAACCAGGGTTCTTGCTGCTGATTACCAGGTACCACGGAGCTTTCCAAACAAATTACAGGGTACTCAGGATTCTTTTCCAACTGCCTGCAGGAGGATATCGATGGCCAGCTGAGTTAAAGCCCCAAGACCGGAGAGACCCCCCCTTCTGAAAAGTCCTCGTTATGGGGGGTATTTTATCTTGCGGAGGTATGTAGCAATTTTCCTTCCATTGCAAATCAAAACGGGCTAAAATTTAAGAAAACCACTGCTGGAGGACATCATACCCGAGCTTTCTTTTACGTACATGCATATCTTACATTGTCAGCAAACTGTAACATATTTTAAATTTTTTTCAATCCCTCAAAAACAACTCTTTTAGTGCCTGTAAATCCAGATTTCTTTTGCGCAGCAGTTAAAAACAAAATCTTGTTACCTGAAATTTATTTATTGTTCTGCAGGCCTTCTGTATCTGCAAAAATGACGGCTATTATGTCATAGAAAGAGAGTTTCTTTTAGTAATGTTGGAGTAATGGTTCATCTGTCGGGAAGCTTGTATCGTTCTGAATATCTCTTGAAACGACAGTTATTATTGAGAGAAAAAAAAAAAGGAAAAGCTTTTTTTTAATGATAAAAATGATTCAGAATTTGCAATGGTCCTCTTTGGTATTTCCATAAGGTGCATTTCAATAAGAAACTTTAAATATTACCATCGTCAGCTGTACTTCTTGAATTAATGCAAGCTACTGGTTGAAATAGTGTATATTACTAACTGATTTAGTGCTCGTTACTCATTCAGGTAGTGGATGCTACTTGATGAGTTACTGAATATTACTAGTTGAGTTAGTACATGCTACTGTTTTTTTGGTAACGAATGCCACTCGTTGAGTTAGTGCACAACACTCGTTCCACTATTTCGATAACGTTATATGGTATCACGCGCATCAAAGTAGAATTCTGTCCTACGTTGCTGACATTATGAAATCCCTATATAATAAAACTGTAAGTTTATACATGTTTTTTTTTTTGTAACAATGCTAGCAGACTTCCACATTTAGACTTGTCACCGTCTAGCTCGGGTCCAGTCTTTCTTACCACTGACCCTTATTCAAGTATGCCCAGAATAAGGGACGGTCAATTCCCTTATATTAGGTTCGAAGACACTGTTGGACTGGTGGTATATTGCAGTAAAAAGGTTTGCTGTACTTTTTCCACGTGCATCGCCAGTCGCACATCATTTTCTGTAATGCCGCTTTCGACTCCAAAAGAAACGATTCCAAGTCATTATGTGTTGATGCAGCCGTATTAAAAGGAAGCTCTCGAATAATCTAGAATCCAGTATCATCAATGACTGGGCATTCATCGAGCGAACCTTGTCAGTTGCTCAGTGCTCCGACTGGTAACCAGATGATTGCATTCCACTGGCAGGCAGACGTCTATCATGTGTGAACTATTTATCTCCAAAGGGTACTCGTGATCTTGTATGACCAGATGAGGGCAAATGGCATGGCGTCTGATCAGTCCTCGTGGGGATTCTGTTTTCTCACATGAAGGAACATTAGGTTTTTATTTATTTTTTTTTGTCTGAATATATCATGTTCAGAAACATCACAGAGATTTGTAATAAACAAGAATCAAATGCAGTGGCTCTTCATCAACACCTCCAATCAAGATCCTTTGTCATCTACACACCTGTAAGCTTATGAATAACTTGTATAGCTATAAAGTAAATCTTTGACGGAAAAGATATTTGATACATAATTTTTGTAGTAATTATAAATCAGTTTTATGGATTTGTTCTACTTTTTGCGATATCCTGTTTATGCATTAAATTATAATGAATGAAAAACATTTTTGGATCATATGTAAAGGCATTTCCTGTTACTGTTTACCAAAAATATTCTTTAAATTCACCTTGCTAAGGATAGGTATATTTTTTGACTAATTAATGCAGCCTAAAAATGATTGAATTTCTTTTCTATTTAACTTACCCATTGAATAAAGACATCACATTACCATGAATGATATTCTACCAGAGAGACTAATTTACCCGGTCTCCAATACCTTCCGGAGAGTAATTTCATAGTTTCTCTTATAAGAGAAAATTCCAACAAGGCAAATATCTGTCGGTTTAAGACTGCCTCTGTTTGGACAACACTCTTCGGGATACTCGAAGTCACACGAAACCAAATTAGAATGGAGTCTCGTCTCAGAGCTTTTCTTCTGGAAAAGTCCGAACTTGCTTTTGCAGTCTTGAAAAAAGTGCTAAGAAACGGGGCACGTTTCACTATACAGGCTTTAGGCCTATCGTTATTATCATTAACTCATGGGTTGCGAGCGACAGGCACGCTTCAGAATGCGATCTACGCAGGTTTTCTTATCGGGTCGGACCATAGGAGTCACTCACACATACGTACACATCTTGCGAAAAGAGCCTCCTGTGGGGAGCTATGTTTTGCACTGTGTCTTGTGCGGTGAACTGTACACTGCAGGAACGGTTGGGTAAAAAAGCCTCCACGAGGTAAGTAGCCTCCTGAAGTTATCTCCAGGTTTCTTAACATTTGCTCTCCCTGGCTTTTCAGAGTGATTGGTCTATCTATCCTAATCATTAAATATGAATAAATCATGTCATCAAAAGGACGCTTCTGTCATTTTGGAAGACAATTTTTCTTTTAAGTATACATTATTTAGGTAATATATGAATTCAGCATTATTTTTGGAAAATTATATTGCGGTTTTGAGACTTTGGAAATAATAAGACCCGTTTTCGAGATATCAGATTAAAATGCATTTGATTTCGATTACTTTTTCTGATGCGCATGGCCCCCCAGGGGAAAAGACCCAGTGGTCTGTACAAGCCTAGTGGTAGGCTTTTCATCCTACTTGGAAAAAAAGGAAAAAAGATAAATGCCTTGCGGGAACTGCTGGTTTGTTCTGAGATTGCAGATTCATCAGGCCACATCGCTGGGGAAAACAGATCGTATCTCCATTGGAAATATGCTCTTAGGTATGCTTGTCAAACCATTTAATAGGTATCCAAAGAAGTTGTCTTTCCTTTCAAAACTCAAAGATGACGCCGAGATGGAAAAGTCATGTAACCGCATGTTATTCAACTACAGCGTTTTAGATTAGAGTTTAATGTAAAATCTGAGATAATAGTGAGCCAAGCACAGGAAATTGTAAAAAGCCCTTGTTGCTCGGATGGCAACAGATATAAGACAAGTTGCTTATAACTTTGCTGAAAAGATGGAGGTACCTTATTGCTTCCGTAACGAACATTAAATAGACAGGAAAGATTGGATAAATGTTTTCATGAAAAGAAACACACAGTTAAGTGACAATGGTTTTGATCATTCTCAGCTAACTTCTTTTATCAGAACATACCGCCAAATCTTATTAGAGAATAACTATGGTCCAAGTAATCTTTGGAATATAGCTCAAAACTGGTATCACAAACATTTAGACCATTATTCCTGAGGAGACAACGAAAGCCAAAGTGACTGGACGTGCTAGTAGTGGTGAAGGAGGCCAGACAGCATCAGTTTTATGCGCAATACAAGCAACAGCACATTCATTACTCGAACGTCAGTTTTTTTTTTTTTTTTTTTTTTTTAAAGACGTCACAGCCCAGCGCCCAGCCCGTGGACTGATGATGACTATTTCTCGAGCGGCTCCACAACTTTGTGTCACATTAGAGACTTCAAAACAGGGCAACACGATGAAATTGAGTTGAACTCCACAGTCACTATACATCGATGTTGCATGAGAGAATGGCATCATTATAATAACTTTACCTCCTGAAGGTAGGTGTAGAATGAAGCCTCTTAATGTTTGTTATTTCAAATTTATGAAAGCTGCCTGCAGTACAACAGCAAATACTTGGATGGTTATAAGTACAAGAAGAGGGAACAGCCAAGGTGCCACTGTAGTCAAAATGGTACTGCAGCCATATTTGTAACTGCATCCAGCAAAATAACCTCTATTGAAAAAGGCTGTTATTGGTTTCAGAGCAATCGGTTTGTGGCCAGATATTTTCCTGTCCACAGTTTCTCATCAGTAGATGAGTTGTTAGAGGCCGGAGAGGATATTTTTCTACTTGATGACAATATATGTACAGTCTATATACAGTATATATGTGTAGAATACTTTGGCAAGAAAAATGCCTCCTCCTGGAACCTTTGATCTTTTTATCTATTCGAAAGTCACACCAACATAAACGAAGTTAAAGAGCAAACAAATTTCAGAACTCCATCACATTCGATGCAGGGTGAGGTTTTCCTTCAAGAGGGCTTGTTACCCCATTCTTCCCCAACAGGCGCTTTGCACCCACCCAGCAATCCGACTTCTTCAACTTCTTTCATCTCTCAATGAAGATCAAATCCTTCGGATAAGCAACATCTCTGGAAACGAGACTCGGAAGATTCGAGAAACTACTTCGCAACAACAGCAATATTAATAATAATAATAATAAAACAGAGAGCAAAGCGTCAATTCCCCTCGCTATCAGATCGTACAGGTCTGTAAGATCTTTCCACGCGCGGGGCGATGATAAATCTGATCTATAGATAATGCGATTCGTTTTTTTTTTCTTGTATGAGACCGTCACATAAATCACCTAATTTCGGCGAGTGTGATCATTGTTAGCTAAGGAGGCGGTTCATCATGGCAAAAGCGGAATCCGGTTTTGATGGATGCTCCGTAATTATATTTCGACGATCCATCTGTTTCGCGATCGGAACACTTATAATATTTAAACGTAAATCATTAGTTCATAAAAAAGGCAATATTACAGCCATGATGGATCTGCTGTAATTGCAGGCAAGTGCATGTGCCAAAAGCGCACTTTTATTATGATAAATGGGCCATTGCGCCTTTAGGAGGGCAACATCAACACAGCCACTGACTCCGCCCGCCGGAGGTGGTGTTAAAAGCCCCGTCCCGCGGCTGAAGTCCTGAGTAGTCGGTCAATATATTGCATCAAATGACGATCGCTGATTAATATTTTCATTAGAGGTAATTACACCCGGAGCGGCCTCGTATCTTTTCTCGCAGGGCGGCGTCGGATGAAATTGATCACCGGCTGCAAAATAAATAATTGTTAAACTTCCCGTCGTACGACCGTCCACTCTTTCTGTGCTTTGCTTTCTCGAGAACGTCTTGACTTGGTCATCAGTGTGTTCTTTGTTTCCCATTTCAGTTTCGCGTTACTCTAAAGAATACCTTTTAATGTCATGCTTGTCATGAAAAGATTACCTCGTCATCTGTAAATAGTTCTCCTTAGCTTTCTGGCATACCCTGTACCCTAGTGTGACCACTGTAACAAGCATTCCTAAGTTTTCAGGGGGATAGCGGGCAGACCCTCTTGACCAACTTGGTTGTGTGGTAACCAGTACTATTATTCTTATTATTGTTATTGTTTTTGTTGCTTAGTTTTTTCTGTATTTTAGTAATATAATTCTACCAAATATTTTTACTGCACAGAATTTCGTTCTTGGATAAACAATAATTTAAGGCTAAGGTTTACTTTTACAAAAGCGCAATTCGAAAAATGTGGTAAAGAAAGACTCACGTTATATATTTTGTAGTTTCGAAAAAGAGTGATTAAAAATCCCCTAGAATGTAGGAAGGTTATCCAAAACCGCAAGTTTTATAGCGTGCAAATGACGAATTAGGTTATGACAAAATTCACAGATTGTCTTGATGATAAAATTGTCATATTAAATTACGCTTAGTTAACATAAACAAGTATAAAGAAGCTATGCGTATGTTACTGGGTTTGATTCCTACCCATGAGTCCCATAAATAATATTTCCATTACACACGAAATCTATGCCCTTCAGTTTTCATGTATAGTTTTTTGCTTAGCTTTTTGTGTGACAGCAGCCTTTTATTTAGAGCTGTACCCAAGTGGCCAGCTCTGAAAGCGCATGCGCGTCCTTCAGGCATTGCGAAGTAATTTGCCATTTATCATCATATATCAAAAGGAACTTGGACTTGGTCTGTCCTGAGGAGCACTGAAATTAATGGTGACAGGACCAGAAATTGATAGCAATCTGGGTGGTGAGACAAAGTCGCTTAATTTTCCTACGAAGAAAATGAAAAATAAATTCGCTTTTAAGATATACCGAGTAGCTTGGATACAATTATCAACATATCTTGAACATATATATTTTGTCCTCATTACTTCTGTTTTTCTAAGATATCTTTTGAGTGCCATTTCTCTGAATACATAATGTATTCCATTGAGAAAGCTTTGAAAGTCCTGTGGTATTTTGCCGATTAAAACAGCATCATCTGTCTATTCGAAAGCTGTCAATCATTACTCCAATCTAAAACCTCTCTTTCATCCCCGACCACTTTTTCCTTGTAAAACCTAGGTGAAGGGCAAAAAAACAAATAAAAATTGTTTTAAAATAATATACTGTACAGTGCATATCATCGTGATCAATATATGTGCACTTGAGAGAGAGAGAGAGAGAGAGAGAGAGAGAGAGAGAGAGAGAGAGAGAGAGAGAGAGAGAGAGGGGGAAGGTTGGTGAAATTAATGTTAGGCAATTCAGGAAGTTCTGCTCAATCCTCTTGAATAATTTTTTCTTTCAAAACGTTAAATCCGCGAGGCGTATTGGATAGGTATTCCCAGTTTTCAGTTTTCCTTCCCTTTGTGAATATTAATAACATTTAAAAAATTTTTATGAAGAAATATTCCATCTAGTTTGCCACCAAATAACTGCTAAAATGTAACAAAAATTTTTTTTTGTAAGTTCACTGATGTATCTTACCCGCATCTTGTTGACAATCTGATGTCATATATCAAAGACGTCTCTACAGTCATACCAATAATCCAGTAATCTAAATATGACCTCATTGTCTGCAACAGAGCTCGTGTTAGTTAAACTATAGATGTCAAGTTCTTGGTGAAACAATCGTCGCTGAAACACGTCTGAAACGGGAAACAGAAGAATTTATCGTGCGTTCGACTCCTCCAAACATCTCTCCTAGTCTCAGTCGCTCACGTGAGGAAACGCGAATTGGCCCACTCTGCCGCTCATTGCTCCGCTACCTGCCCGGCCATCCCTCCCCCACCCCCAAGCTAATATCTCTCAATTCCTCCCTTCCTCGACAACCCTCCCCCATCTCTCTCTCTCTCTCTCTCTCTCTCTCTCTCTCTCTCTCTCTCTCTCTCCTGTATGTTGAATAGCCCTCTACTTCCTCTGCCCACACACATTTCCACATATATTAAGGTGGAGTTTACGGGTGGGGGCAATGTGGGGAGAGGGGGATGTTACTAGTTATTTGAAGTGAGACTAGTTGAAGAAGCGGGGCTAAAAGCCTTGGTTAACGTTAAGCGCGTTCTTTTAATTCAAACTTTCATTTCCAACCGTGATGTTCTCATTATGGGACTTTTTCACTTGACCAATCAAGGCAGGGAAAGCATATAGCTCTATCTCTGTTAACAATATCAAAAGTAGCTGGTTACATGAAAAGAGGGAAGAAATTACTTGATCTTTTCATGTCCGCTTCGGGTCTGGGCTAGTAAAGGGCATTAGGTTGCCCATCTCTTAGGCCTCTGGTCTTGGAAAAAATGAACAATAAGATCTGATACAAGGCTCCATCATTTATCTCGTATTACACACTAGAATCTCAAGCTCCGAGAGGTTCAGAGCAAAATTCCCAAAACCCGGAAAAACCGACGATTTGCTTCTTGCTTGCCTCTGGATAACTGGCGGTTTTTTTTTTTTTTTTTAACTACCCAAGAGCATTTTTACACGTTAATCACTCCTTTCCTAGATAGACTGAGTTTTTCACGGTCAATGTTGATATCAAGATGGACTAGAGATTGCAGTAAGCTAATAAATATTAGAACTCAGGTGTCCCCTTTTACATCGTCAATTGACATAATGGGTGTCAGTGAGTAACTAGGTATTAGCTCTCACAGACACCTCTTTTATTTGGTCTATGTTGATAAAAGGGATTGCCGTAAGCCTCATATATATTAGCATCATATATACTCGTTTTTACATGGTCAATGTTGATATTAAGATGTGAATGGAGAGTTCTATAGGTTACTAGAAATCAGACCCACAGACACTCTTATTTACATGGTCAATGTTGATAAAAGAGATTGCATTAGGTGCCTAGAAACTACTATAGACCTCTTGGAAACTCGTATTTTATGGTCACTGTTGAAAAAAGTGTTGTTGGTTATAAGATATTACACCTCACTTAATACCCGTACTTACATGACGAATATTGATAACAGAGATTAAATTAGGAACTACTTATTAGACCTCATAGCTAGTGGTTTTTTACAAGGTCACTGTAAATATTAAGGAGGGGCAATGATTTACAATCAGCAACTATATACCAGCCATCACAGATACCTGTTTTTACTTGGATCATGTTGATATTAACACGGAAAGAGAGAGTGAATGAAGGAACTATATATCAAACCTCAGAGATGCCTGCATTATTTGGGGGATGTTGATAAAAAATTGCTTTAAGTAATTAGACATCAAATCTCGTTGACACCGTCTTTACGGTCATTGTTGATATTAAGATAGAACTAATAGTAAATAAAGAAAGTAGATGTCTGACACCATAATACCCGTTTTTACTCTGTCAATTCTGACATAAAAATGGGAAAACAAAGTGCATTAATTAACTAGATATTAGATCTCATACATCCCCGTTTTTAACCGGTATTAAGTTACCAGATATTGAACCTCTTGGTGTGTATTGATATTAAGATGGGAAAAGAGAGCTCAAAAGAAATACGACAATAAGACTGAGAGGAAATAAAAATTTCCTCTCAAGATAATTAAGAAACTCTTGAAAAGAGAACCGGGAGAAAGTCAAGGAAAATGAGTCCTGTTTGTAAACTTAAAACCTTGGGGAAACAGAGCAACTAAACCGTTTGGGAAGGACTTATGTAAGGTAAATTATTCCCAGCATGATAATAAAAAAAAGGAGCGTCGCTTAACTGATACAAATGAATTACTAACGAACTGAATTGAATTGAATATAGAGTTTAGGCCAAAGGCCAAGCACTGGGACCTATGAGGTCATTCAGCACTGAAAAGGAAATTGCGAGTAGGTGTAACAGGAGGAAAACCTTGCAGTTGCACTATGAAATATTTGTTAAGAGAGGGTGGATAGCGAGATGGAAGAAAGATAATATGAATGGAGGTACAGTAAAAGGAATGAAAGAAGTTGCACCTAGGAGCTGAAGGGACGCTGCAAAGAACCTTTAGTAATGCCTACAGTACACCGGTTGAGGTGCACTGATGGACACTAAACCCGTGCGGGAGAATTACTAATGTGAACTTGACGCTCGAAAACAAAAGGCTAACAGAGAAACTTTGATAAGTAATTAGTTAAACGAATACTTTCCCCTGAAAATAACGGAGAAACTTATACAGAGAAGCCCCTGAAGAGGTTTGAAGTCCTGCCTCTCCACCAAACATGCTCCTTGAAGACGATACTCGTCTGAAGTTGAAGGTGAAGTTGAAGTTGAAGGCGTAGAGGGACAGCAAACCTGAAGGGGGAAACCGCAGACTGGTGTCGTGTTATAGCCTTGGTTATAAAGCCATTATTATGCCTGAGTGGTTCCCGCCACGAAAGGTGGACGGACGATGGAGGGTCCTGGTGATGGGTCAGTGACAGTGAGAGGAGCAGTGGGACTTTCAGAACTGATTTCCCTTTTTGTGTGTCTGTGTCTGAAGATCATGCTCTGAGAGAGAGAGAGAGAGAGAGAGAGAGAGAGAGAGAGAGAGAGAGAGAGAGAGAGAGAGAGAGAGAGATGGGCGTTTTTCAAAGAGCTCGACTTATTGATGCATAGTTAAATAGAAGGAAGCATGTGACAGACACCTGTTTTTTTAATGCATTAAACTTCAACATAAGAACCCAACCCTGAAAATGCATTAGTTGCTGCTGGACAACCAACTACGCTCAGGGAGAGAGAGAGAGAGAGAGAGAGAGAGAGAGAGAGAGAGAGAGAGAGAGAGAGAGAGAGAGAGTGGTTTTGAATATCCTGATTTTTCCCACCTTTTTTATATTAAACTTCAGTCACAAGATCTAACTCTGGAAGGATCACTGTTGACAACCGAACAGCCCTAAAATTTGTTATAGTGTCTAAACTTATGAAAGGCAATCCATAAAAGTGCTACTTTGTTTCACTCTTCTACAAAATTTATTTCAACGTCATTTTATAGCTGATAAAGTCGTCCTATCTGTTATTTATAGACTGAAAGATTGCACGGATTTTGTTAGGAATTATATGTCCTGCAATGAAACATATCCTACGAGAACACATATGTTCTTTTTCTTATATCCCTTTTGGAAATAAATCTCGCCTAGATTCTTTTTTACCTTACTGAGTATATAAATAAATAAATAACAAACAGCAAAAGTACACACACACACACACACATACATGTATGTGTAAAAATGGGTGTCCATGTCTATAATGCTTTATACCGTAACAGTCAATGCTTGCAAAAATGAAAAAAATATCTATCCAGAGATATGGATTCACCAATCCACTTCCATTTATTTTATGTCTTCTACAAATAATTTTCCGAAAAAATTTTTTTTTTCAAGTGAAGAGTCCTTTGGCACGGGCATCGTAATGTCTTTTGCCATACATTAACAAATGACCCCTAACAACAGGTCTTAGGCCCGTCTGGTTGGAAATATTGCTTCAAGTGCAAATTAAGATTTTTAGAAGACTACTATTGCGTAAGAGATACAGCCTTTGTTTTAATATTTGAAAAAAGAAATATAACTTTATTAGTATTAAAATTTTGATTTAAAATTAAAATCTGAAGGGATGATAAGTGATATCACTACAGGGAAAGGCAAAATTACATTGCCTCCAAACAACTGAATTTATAAATGTTTCATAAGACTTTCTTACTAAACGAAAAAAAGCATTCCTTATTTTAGTGGAAAATGTCATCAGACAGAAACCATAGCTAATATTTTTGTGCAGAATCAAAATTTAAACAAAGCCGATACTGAATGTCCCCTGGCGGAAAACCACACGACATCTTGAAAATAAGTGAAGATGGATAAAGTCAGAATTAACTCTGATGCGAAAATGAAGTTTTAATCACAGTTGATACATGATGCCATTCCCGGAATATCCAAAATGACATCTCATCAGAACGAATGTAAACCTTTCGTCTCCTCTATGACATAACGACGAAGGCAACGCAAGGGCATCCGGGTTCCTGAAGACAAACCGACGGTCGACAAGGTGGGGAGGTGATGGGGGGGATTGTTGGAGGAGGTAGGAAGGGGGAGGGGACTAGAGATGCCTCACTTTTTGGAACTGCAGTAATTGCCAAAGACCTAAACAGTTTATACGAAGGATGTGTCCCAGAGACTATCTAATAAACAAAGACGAATTCCTCTTGCAGAAACTCGTATACAATATTATTCCCTGAATATGATTGCATGAACAACTTTTTTTTCTTTTTTTCTTATTTCCTTACCCTACCATTCTAGAAGGCCAAAATGTTCGTCTTTTGGGCAAAAAATCCTATGAGCTCCTCTGTTCTTCGTTCTGTAAGTCCAAAATTACTTAATAGTTTTTGCAGTAATGTATTCTGTGAGCTGTCAGATGTGCATAATTCAAACTAAAGTTTTTTCATTTTCTGATTTATGTTCATGTACCTAATTCAGGTTCTGAGTGCCTCAAAAGCCTAAAACCTCTTCGTTCAAAGAGAAGATTGTAAGAGGTCTAAGAGATATTGAATTCATGACTAAAAGGGGTCAATGTTTGTTCTTTCATTTTTAGAATTTAGTAACCTCACTATGGAGCTTTTTAAGTTTCATATCAAAGGCAAATTGTCCTTCAACTTACATATGAAGCATAAAATAAATATAAATCTTGAAAGTCGCGTTAATCGCCACCGATGATGTTAGGCAGAAATACACAGACTAAGCTATGAAAGTGTATATAAGTTGTGGGTGACAGCAATGAGCGAATACGGAAGATAAGATGCAACCTTGGTTTATATTCAGTTCCACGACAGCAAACTCGGGCAAGGTAGATTAAGCTTCTCTTACCTCTAATGGTAAAAGTTATTTGACTGCAGAAGATATTTTTACGCGGAATTTCTTTAAGAAAGTTGAAGTTAACCAAAGTACCGACGATAAGCTAAGAATTTCGTATGTGGAAAAAAAGTCTAATCATAACGAAAACAGACTTCGGAGTGAAAAAATGAAATACAGTAAATCTGGCCGATCCATTCACTAACTTCTTCAGTTATGACGCAATAGCTTTTTCAGTACTATCACGTGTGCTTGATGTTTTCTTTGAAAGTCCTCTGTTTAATGACAGGATTACTGCTGCATTCAGTCCTTTTTTTTTTTTTTTTTTTTTTTTTTTTTTTTTACAAGCAATCGTATTTTCAAGATGTTCTACTCAGTAACAAAAGAAGGCATCCATCACGAATGATTGCTGTAAGTGCCTATGCAAAATGTGAATTAAAGAACTATTTATAAGACTACAGTCTCCTTCTAATTTATTACGTAATTCGAGTGACAGTAATTAAATAGCAAATAGGCTTCTATATATACAGCACTTTCAAGTTCAGGTCTGCCAAACGGATTTTTTTTTTTGTCTAAACGTTCACCGGCATTTTTACCTTGATTTATTTCTTATAATTACAAACATTCATTTGACATTTACCAGGAACACAAGATGACATGGCAAAGCCGCAGGTTATTCTAGATCCACGTAAACAAAAACATCAAGAGACTCAAGCCCCTTCAGATTTATAACAAAATCATTAGCTGTTAGCAGGAACATTAATGTTTAATATTTAACATTTCTTCCTATTTTAGAACGTAGTTTGCAAGAGAGAGAGAGAGAGAGAGAGAGAGAGAGAGAGAGAGAGAGAGAGAGAGACGTCTGTTATCAATCGAATCGTCACCTCCTCTGGTTTCCCTCAAGCTGGTTCCAGAAAATCGCACATTCCTCGCCCGTCGTCCCACCCCATATGGCAAACTGTTGACTGACGAATTTAATCCAAGATGACCACATTGCTCTCATTGCTTTCTGAAAGAAATATCTTAATTCTCCTCACCTCTTAATAGTTCAGCGGTTATGACGCTTACTTGAAAAGCAGGAGGGACCGGGTCGGATTCTTAAGCATCACGGAATGATAATGAACCTTCCGTTGAAACATTGGAATTCAAGTTCCAGGTGATTAATCGACTGTGATGAATTGCAACCAGTTATTCCATACTGATATAAATTGATGACATACATATACTAGCTGACCAACCAGGCGCTGTCCGGTAAAACTCTGAAGGACTCAGAAAAATGTTCTTGCACTTCCTTGTACTGACTGTCCCTTTTATCCAGAAATTACCGTTTTGACTGTCCCTTTGATCCAGAAATTATCGTTCTGGCTGTCCTTTTTATCCATAAATTGCTGTGCTGATTGTCCCATTTATCCAGGTATTACTGTGGTGACTGTCCCTTTTATCCATAAATTACTGCACTAACTGTCCCTTTTATCAAAATATTACTCTGACTGTCCCACTTATCCAGATATTACTGTGGCGACTGTCCCATCCCATTTATCCAGGAATTACTGTGGTGTCTGTCCATTTTATCCAGGTATGACTGTGCTGACTGCCCCATTTGTCCAGACACTACTGTACTGACTGCTCCTATTATCCAGTTATTACTGTAATGACTGTCCCATTATCCAGTCATTACTCTAGTGGCTGTCTCATTTATCCAGGTATTATGGTGTTGACTGTCCCTTTTATCCAGGTGGTATTACTGTGGTGACTGTCCCATTTACCCAGGTACTGCTGTGCTGTCTTTTCCTTTCATCCAGGTATTACTGTGCCGTCTGTCCCTTTTATCCAGGCATTACTGTGTGACTGTCGCTTTTATCTAGATATTAATGTGGTAAGAGTCCCATTTATCCAGGTATTACTGTGTTGGCTGTCTCATTTATCTAGGTGACTGTCCCATTTATCCAAGTATTACTGTAATGTCTGTCCCTTTTATCCAAGGATTACTGTGCTGACTGTCCCTTTATCCAGGTATTACTGTGGTGACTGTCCTTTTTATCCAGGTATTATTGTGGTGACTGTTTAAACCTTGATACAGCATTATTAATCACAGGAAAAATTTCCTCCTTGTTGTACCTAAATAGCTTGTTTCTCTACTCATCTCCCACGGAAACCGACAAATGATTTTTTCAGTTCCGGAGAATACATCTGAAACCTTGTATCCAAGTTTACAGTGCCTGATGAGACTATCTGAAAAGCTGTAGGTTCGGGAATCATTATCATCATCATCATCATCATCCCGTTTATTTATGAAAGCTCACCCACCGTCCTTGTTTGGTCCACCAGGAGGGTCCCTTTTATTTGTCTGAAAGGACACGTTATACAATCATTTCATGACTATTTCATAGACACTGTTCTAAGAGAACTTATTTCTTTACATATTTTTTCCTTAACAGAACACAAATCAAGGTTTACTTTGGGCCTTCAGAGCTTGATAACTGAGTGATTGGTTACTGTAAGCTGGCGTCTTCTTCAGAGCTCTATATGAACTGCAGTATATTAGAGGCATTCTCAACTTTAGTCTGTCTTCTCACGATCATTACTGTGATTTACTTCAGTAACCTGAAACTGATCGCACTGGGAGATTAAAAGAACTTAAAGTACTACGGCGGATAAAAAGATGGGATTGTTTTAGACACTATGGTTTGTTACAGACTTCTTGCATGGCCTCGAATTACTTTTTCCTTACCAACGCTTTTAATAATGTTTGAATGCCTTTTATTATAATAAAGGAAAGAGTTTCATCTGTCAACTACGGAAGTGAGAATAATAGAGAAAGGATTTAATCTGTCAGCTTTGGGGGCTGAAAATAATTGAAGTCAACAATAATAAGGAAAGGTTGACAGGGGAGTTTGTACTCTGTAATCTGGCGTTGCAAAGGCTACGGTCATGAATGCTGGGTTTATCGGGCCACTAACTTTACCTACAAGATGGATGTTACGTAAAATTATGGAGAGAGAGAGAGAGAGAGAGAGAGAGAGAGAGAGAGAGAGAGAGAGAGAGAGAGAGAGAGAGAGAAGGCTCCATTTCTCAACGGGAGAAGTATAAGCTTTAAGAGACGTGTTTACAAGAGGAAGACAATAAAACAGAGGCGTCAGGTCTCTTTAACGACATGTTTACTTAACAAAACGAACTTTTGTTACAACCATCTCCTCGTCCTGATGGACGCTGTCATTCACAGTTTCTTGCAGTGACTTTCATTCGTCTTTCCTAAGACCCTAAACTTTACCTTTTCAACTATTATTGTTTCCGTTGGATGAAGTCAACGATTTCGAATATAACGTCGCCTTGTTTGATTTACTAGGCCAACTTAATGGATGTTTAGGTCATTTCTGGATGCTTAAAATGGATGGAAATTGTGTGGTAAGGTGTCTATAAATAAAAATGAAACATGCACAATTCTCTCTTCCCCTATTCTTGTGTCTGTATCAGCATATATCATTATTAGTATTAATATGCCATTAATTTTTTATCTCCATAGAGAGTATATGTTCAGTAATAAGACTTTCCGTTATTACCAGTGTCATACTTCGCTTTCTTCCACTCATTAGGTCTTGCGTTCTGAACAAGAATGTTGTACTGATTCGCAAGCAAACTCTTTCTTGGTTCCCTTGCTGAACACTGGAGGCATGTACCACCATTCGACGTCATCGACATGGTTGCAAAGTTGGATGCAAACGGACCCGTTATCTCTCTTCCAAAAACAAGAAAAACAAACGTAAGTTTATCATCAGTGCTTCTAGATCTTGCTTCCTACATGACTGAAAGGATACTCTGTGTAATTTATTATAAGAGGTAGAAGGACATTAGATAATGAGACGTGATAATATATTTCCTTCAGAAGGATGTTCTGGGTTCTAGTTCTCTCTCTCTCCCTCTCTCTCTCTTACAATGACGGTAGCAGGCAGACTACTTTTTGGCCACTAGCACATTCCGTATTTATTTCGTAAACAAAATTCTTGTCTTTTCCTAATCGTAAGATGTCTTCGGAAGTCACAGAGTGGGCCCTGGAAAAGTCTACCTTTAGTGCTGTTTATATCAGTCAATCATTTAATCAAATCAATCTCTATATCTGATAAGCAAGACCTGACAGATTTCAGATATCTATAGGCTCTTAGAAGATAAAATTCAATGTTTTCATAAGCTACCTGTGTCTAAAGATGGCGACGCCAGGTCACATAAAACCTACTTAAAAGAATTCCAGACCCGATACAAAATAAAGATAGAATAATTACCTGACATTAAACGTCTTTGCATCGTTCAACCCAACATAATGATACCGTGATAGGAGGTTTTCGAGTTTTATCGTCCACACCATCCACGCCATCGGACCCATCAATTTCCCTCGCTATCTCTCCTGAGGAGGACTACAGTCCTCTGTAGGTGTGCTTAAGGTTATTCCGAAGTGGCTCCACCCAGCAGTTAAAACTGGGTGCGCGCATTTTATTCAGTCTTTCGAAAGGACGACGGCCATTAGCGAAATCTTTTCCGTTTTCTTCAGAATTATTCCGATCTTTGATGACCTACTTTGTAGGTTAGTTTAGATTATAAGGCAATTTCTTTCTTTTTAAGAGTACTCATTTAACCCCGATATTCGGTAAAACTATTGTGCTACAGATATAATTACGTGAATGACTTGGCGAGAAACTGAAAAAATAAACTTGAAATACATGAACAATTGGCTTAATACTTATAATAAAATCTCGGCAGATTTAAAAGTTAACTACGCACACTAAAATGAGATAAGGAACGCTCATAAGGGCCAAAACAACAGTGAAAACAGAATATCTTCACGTTTATACTATGATTCCCAACAATGAAATAAGTAACAATAAGGACAACAATAATAAAGCGAAAAACAAACTCAAGTTAAAGAAAGAGGCACTTTTGAATGAAACTTCAACACAAACAAACGGAAAATAAATAACGGATGCAACACAATCGCAAAAAAATAAGACGATTGACGCATGAAAACCATGTAATACAAAGCGTAGGGCTTAATGACGTATCCTTTGTCCTAATGAAGTAAGAGAAATGTAACACCAATTAAGAGTGAAAACGAGACTGATGGAAGAAACCACAAAGCTAGTTGGTCTCTTGCAAGCTGTCAGCGATATCTTGTTTGCAAGTTGAAGTTTGCTCATTTTTAGTTTTATGCAGCTGTACACAGATCAAATATTATTATTATTATTATTATTATTATTATTATTATTATTATTATTATTATTATTATTAGCCCAACCCATACCGTCAAAAACGACAGAAATGTAAAAGAGAATCGAGACGGTAAGTCACGAAACTTATGATGTAGCCCGTAGTTCGGACTGAAGGGTTTTAATTTTACATATTTACGCAGGGTCCAGTAGTGAAAGAGGCCATCCCCGGCTGGTTGATGACCAGTTTATATTTGGAGTTCACTGCCTGAATACAACTATTGTTAAGCATAAATAACATAAACATGTATGTAAATACATATTGCCTTTTATAATTATTATCATTATTGTTATAGCTAGCTGTAGTATCAGTAAATAATATTTAGTTTGCTTTCACGATTCATGGTTCCTTAAGTAAGCCTTTGCAGAAAGAGAGTGACAAAAAGCTGTAAAACATGTCGTATACAATAACGATAAAGTGGCTAGTTCATGGGAACCTTCTTATGATTCGAAATTTAACTATGATAAAGTATTGCAACACCTTAATCGAATTCCTGTAAAACTACCTTGTAGAGAGTTCGAAATCCCCTTTAGGATGTGAAATAAAACTATGCAAAAGTATTCAACAAAATCACAGTCGTAAAGGAAAGAAAAATCAAAGTTCTCAAGTGGAACAAGACTGTCAGTAGCTAGAGACACGTCTTCAATCAAAGGCTCATCAAGAAGGATTTCATACCCAGATGCCCTTGCTGGAAAGAGAAAACTTAGCTATGAAATAAGCCTTCAGTCTGAGAGGCCTTCCCATTTAGAAGCCAAGTGCGAGGAATTTCCATGGCATGAAACAATCTAAACTAGAGAAAGAATAAGCATATATGTATTTGGTCTCTGTAAGCAAGATGTGAACATTTTGACATAAAACATAATTATGTATGTCCGTCATTTTCATGTGTTATGAAAAGCGCCTAGAGAAAAATATTCAGTGAATAGGACATCACGACACATTAGCGTTATATGAACAAAAATATTTTCCTGCTTGATATGAAGAGGCTTACATAAGAAAATGTGGTCACTTAATATGAATCGCTAACGTCTTAAGGTAAAGCATATGAGTACCAGTCATTTTCTAGCCCGGTATGGAATGGTGTCAGGAACAAAAATATTCAGTGGTAAGTTTGTGCACAAGAAGTAACCCATGTTAGAATCACGAAGTGCAAGGAAGTTATTGAAACTATCAAATCCTCCAAGACATTTTTTTAATAAGAGATCTAAATCTTTTTACAAATACTTCAGGTTTTTTCTGTTAAGATGAAATTAGCCTAAATTTAAGTTAATAGTGTTGCTCTTCACACTCAGACAAGCTTGCACCTTTGAAATACGCAACAACACTAACGGAGCTACCTGCTGTAATAAAAAAAATTTAAGTAACATAGTTCACAGCAGTTCCACGTAACATTATCAAGCATTACCAGAGAAATTATCTGTCAAGTAATGAAAGTCGCCCAGTTCTAATCGCAAGAGGGGCAACTTTTGAATTAGCAGAGCTTTATAACTCTTCAAATAGTAAAGCAAGAACTATCTCGAAGAAAAAGAAGAGGAAGAAGAAAAACCTCTTAAGGAACGGTGAGTCCCGGCCGTATTTTGCAACAGAGTACAAGTGCAGATTAATAAGCGAAGAGGGTACGACAATGTATATTTGATTTGCTGTCGCTCGTGAAGCTTCATTTAATCCTGAATAATGCCCTAAGAATGCATTCATCTTGTCCTTGAAATATGAGAGCTGAGAGAGAGAGAGAGAGAGAGAGAGAGAGAGAGAGAGAGAGAGAGAGAGAGAGAGAGAGACTCCTTCCTAATATGCCTTCCTCCGGGGGTGGTACTCGCCATCCTCTCTCCTGTTACGTCTTTTTGCTGAACATTCAAAATATTATCTTAAGCATCGCGATGAAAGCTTCTAATATCAGGCACACCCTCCCGATGTTCTGCGAGAGTAAAGATTTATTTAATACGTTCTTTTTTTTTTATCTCGCTTTAATCTGGAAGAGGATCTTTATTGTCTGGCCGCACATTTGTGATAATCTTGACGAATGTCTTCATTAAATGGTTTGCTGATATTTCTCTCCCCACCCCCCCTCCTCTCTCTGTTTTATAGTATATATATATATATATATATATATATATATATATATATATATATATATATATATATATATATATATATATATATATATATATATATATATATATATACGTATATTTATTTATACATGTAAATATATGTGTATATATTATTTATACACGTAATATATATGTATATATATATATATATATATATATATATATATATATATATATATATATATATATATATAGAGAGAGAGAGAGAGAGAGAGAGAGAGAGAGAGAGAGAGAGAGAGAGAGAGAGAGAGAGAGAGAGTGAGTTTATATATACCACAATAGTATAAAATCTAGAAATGATAATACTCTCTATTAATGATATAATAATTGATAAAAAGATGCTAAGTAATCTGTCAGAAGAGAATTCATAAACAATGGCAAGTTGCGTATTTATACCTTTCACAGTAGGAAGACTTCTAATTTTTCCTCACCTCTGACGTATGCTTCTCGAGTTCTATCTGATGATTAATTAACAGCTTCACAAAAATTTCGTCTAATCGTCGTGAGAGAATTTGTGAACAAATAAACACAGGTTTCAGTGGTTGCATTTTTAACGTTGCTATGGAACTTTGTTTTCAACACCACAGGTTTATGGTGAGGAGTTTATACACACACACACATACATGCACAGAGAGAGAGAGAGAGAGAGAGAGAGAGAGAGAGAGAGAGATTTTAAAGAGAGAGAGAGATGAATTGAAAAATACAGATAAGGCGGATTCTTTTTCATTCTGCTGTCTGCTTATTTGATTTTCGCACCGTATTTTTTTTCACTTCTACCTTAGACTCTCTAAATGATATTTTATAATCAAAACATCATATTTTACTGTATGCTAATTTTAAAACAACGAAGAAGAAAATGAATAAGATATAAATGAAAATACAGATAAGGCGGACGTGCATCTTTCGTCCTGTCATCTTTCGAATATTTTGTTGATATCCTTACGTTAGATAAAGTGTTCTAACGTCAGCACGGTCTCTTGCTCTTTAGAGCAGCTCATGAGCGCCTGATTTCAACTGTGAGGATGATGGTCTTTTTGGAGAAGGATAAAAAAGACGAAATTGTTTGCCTCAACTAAATAAATTTTTCCATAGCTCGACAACAATCTCTGGAACGACGACGATGCTTACTAAATTATCTCACAGTTTCTGAAGGTTCTTTTAAATTAAGAAAAATAAAATGCAAAATTATTCACCGAGAGTGAGGCAATCTTTTCAAAACTCAACAAAAATTCCAGGAACGACGTTGGCTTGGATCAGGAATCGCAAATATATCTAATCTTTCGCAGAGGTCAAGGGTCAACTAATAAAAATATCATCTGAAATTCTCTTTCTCTCTCTCCTGGAGGTGAAATTCCCGGCCCCCACCCTCACCCCTCCTCAGCCTGTGTTCTTCTACCCCTCCTACCTCCCTCCCCCGGCGTACTAGTAATTTTCATTACTGTCATAACTTATAATTTGTACAAAACAGGGTTGGCAGCAAACGCTCCTTCCAAGTAGTAAAGAGGGCCGAGCCCTCCGTGTGAATGAGAAAAACCTCGTCCGTGATGTCAGGCTAAATCGAATATACGAGGCTCTTAGCGCTGATCTTCCATGAAGAGATTCAGCTCTCTCTCTCTCTCTCTCTCTCTCCATCGTCAGATACAGTTCATTTCAAATGAACAAAGTTATATATAGCTAGTTGAATAGAAAGACGCTAGGTGTAGTACAGTGTTACACAGGAGTGGAGGAGGAAAATGTGATAATTTTCATTATTTTGATAACGAATGACGATGCAAATATTTAAGAACGTTCACAGAAAAGATCCTGTTCTGACATTGATTAAATTTTGGCGCGAATTGGTTAAAGAATTTTATTGGTATTCTTTACTCGTTCTCTTTGGAATCTGTGATGGCGCGTTTTCTATGTACGGTCACAAGGGACTCTCTCGTAAACATAATTATTTACTTGACAAAGACAAACTCTATCATTTGTTCTCTTTCCTGACTCATTTTGATTAAATTAATTATATTTCTTTATGTTTTTCAGGTTAACAACGGAAGAAGTGGTTCATCTCATAATTTTATTCTGACAATTTTAGCAACATGACTACTCAAGATGCAATTTGTTATCTTGTTTTCGTTATGGCTCCCTGTTTCTACAATGCTTTGTATTTTTCCCACGACGTCTTTTCTTTTCACCATTCCTTCTTCACATCTGCCATAAGCATCTTCTTCAACTTTACCTACGAGTGATTCGTCTGTCTGTTTGGTCTTTCAGAAGAAAAAATTTACAACAAAATTCAATTTTTTTTTAAAGACTACTATGTATAATTTTTATTTTTTTTCACAAAGCGAGTTTTTTTTTTAACTAAGCTCAATATGCATCGTTTTAAAGAAATTACCTCTTTGCTTTCATTTTTTCCTAACAAATAAAAAAATTTGTAGCAGCAGCTGTCGTTTATAAATCAAGCCATCTGTGCTAAGGCATCAAATATTCTACTTTGCCTACTTCGCAACAAAAATAAGGATAATTTAAGAAGCATCCAAACTGGCGACAAGGTGCAGCTGAAATATACTTCTAAGTAAATGCTGTCTGCCACTGCCATTTTCTCTCAAGAGAGAATCAAGAATACATCTCTCACGAGATGAATTCTTGATTCCTTCGTGCTAGCTTCCTTGTCTGCCCCTCTAAGAATCAGTAGGAGTCATTGCTCTGACGAAACTGTTTAATCTACAACATAAATATCTATAGCTTCCTATTCGGAGATGACCCTGACAACTTCAAAGAATCTGTTCAGCAGCTGAATGAAAGTAAAAAAATGGTATCTGCATAATTCTGTCTAGAAACCGCCTATTGTATCGGATAACTCCGTCACTGCAACCACTGGTAAGAAAACCTATGCGCTCTGATTAAATATAAAAAAGATAAAAAGCATATTAAATTAATATAGGATTTAGAATAAAAGATACGTGTTTTAGTCCGTCATTCCAAGGGCCTGCATAGAATAAAAGGGGTCAAAATTTGCAAAAAACGTAAAATTCAAAGCCTTACCTTATGACTGATCTGCATTCCTTCTCAGTACTAGGTGAGAAACTTCGAGGTAGCCAGGTAAAGTTCTGTAAAGAGAATGAGTTAAATGAAATGCCTAATAAAGTTGCTCCCCTTATACATCAGGTCGTGAACAGACAATCCCTTCAAAGTCGTGAGAGAACAATTTATTTATTTATTTATTGAGTCAGACTAGCAAAGTCAAACATCGAAACAGTAAGGCATTTTTTTCGCTTTACTAACAACATTTTTTATACAATATTTTTTGTCAAGTATCTGATAGAAAAGGTAGCTTTTCAGGTCGTGAGTCAGTTAGTTATTTCCATGATCATCTAAAGCAAATGTGTTTTGTTACTTTATATCCATTTCAATATAAGAATTTTCTTTCCTAAAAATTGATTTAGTTTACAAATTTCCTTGAAAGAAAAGAAGAGTATACAAAAAATCGCACGAGCATAGCTAGTGACACCCGCAGCTATATGTTTTCGAATCCAGGCAAGAACCCTGTCGTGATTTATAAACTTAGCGAGAGTTCTTGCAGATTATTAGCATAATCAAAGCGGGCCTTCGGTATGAATCATCTGAAAAGGAGACCCCCCGCAGCTATTTACAAACGATGGTCTAAAATTTCTAAAACTGCTTGATGAACCAAAGATCAACAGAAACGTTAAAAATACAGTTTCTGGTTAGAATGAGTTCATCTCGATCGTTATCAGCTGGACATTGAACTGATGTGGATTTAAATAACATCGCCTTCCTTTTCATCTGTGGTCGATTAGGAATATCTAAGTTTGCATCACGAATAGATACGCTAATACTGGATACAATTATAAATTTAAAATAATTTTAATCATATGGATTCATTCGTTTTAAGGTATGTGCCATTTAAAAAAGAAGTTATTTTAGTCATTCTCAGACGATGCAAGATTCCAAGTACGTGTGTGACTTAGATATACTTTTAAAAGGACCCGTCTGTGACGTACACGTGCAATGTCGTACATGTGTAAATCTCGGAAAACAGTGACGGGCGTTTACATTTGGGAATGCGGAGAGCTCAGACGAGTGTTGTTTGTTATTTCAGACCGTTGTCACTGGTCTTCATAATACATGTAATAAAACTGGGAGAATAATTCAACGTTGGAGGTCCTAGTCGATTTTTTTTGAGCGGGAGGATGATATGCAAGAAGACTGTCTCATGTCAGATGATTTGGTATCTAAAGATTTGATAGAAGTTTATGATTTAAGGGGATACTTAACTGTTGACGAATTTGGTAAAAGTCTATGATTTAAGAGGAACTTAAATTTTGATGAAACTGAAACTCTGATAGAGTTAGAGGCTTTCCTATAATAAGGAACGATATTAATTAAGTGACTCATGCGACTGGATTATGTACTTAAATATGGATGATTACAAAGCCTTTGCATATTGCAAAACTACCGTAAATGCAACTAAGTGGGCCTGTTACCCTGGCAGGTAGTTCATAGTATGTGGATATTTATTTCGCGTCCGAAAGAGTGTGAGGCAGTTCTGGTGCTCAAACTATCCACTTTTTATTTGTGCTGTTATTTACTGCTGCTGCGTGTCCAGCTTCTTACACAGCATCAATGATACTGAAATATTCTACAGTCTTGGCTTGAGGGTTCCTTCTTAAGGATATATTCAAAAGTATTTAGTTATATTTTTGCTTTTTTATATATTTATTTATATAATTAGCCTATGTATGTACCATGTGGATAATAATTATAATATAAGTTTATGTAATAATAATAATAATAATAATAATAATAATAATAATAATTAACAATATTTCGCGTATATATGGTGATATTAATAAACATCCAAGAGTAAAACTGGCAAGATGTCATAAACCACATACTGTTATCAGTTAGCTGAGAGTAGAAAGATGAAAAAGAAGAAGAATAAAAAGGCACCAGCTAGATCTCATGAAGACCTCCTTTGTTGTAATACACAGTACAAAGCACTGTATGACCGTTTGATCATTACTCTCAACTTCAAGAGATGTTACGTATTCAATAAAAGATAAAGGAACCCACACGAAGCCACGTTAGTTTAAAAAAAAAAAATTTTTTTTACTTTTATTTTTTCTCAACGTCCAGCTGAGCATTCTCACTTAGTCAGACCAGAGAGACTACAAGTATTTACTGTCTCGGGTTCCATCTCAATCATTCTTCGGCTCGTATCTGCTTGATAAAGCACTTGACCAAAAGTCTTCTGTGGTTGGTCACGTTGTTCGCAAGACACCTGGGAAGAAAAGTTTCCTTGTATTCCCTACTTCATCGTACACGCGGTCGAGATTGCAGCGCATAAACATAGAGCACTCGCTCATTCATAACTAAAGTTTCCTCATTACAATCACTCGGGCACGATGTCGTCAGGGCAAGCAACTGACGGATGGGCTTTCTCCTACAATGGCGTTCTTCACTCAGCGTCACACAGAGAACATTTTGTAACTAACGTATTCTGTTTATTCACTTGATTCCTGTCTGCTTATCTAGTGATAACTTTAGTGGGTTTTATTTGCCCGTATGATATAATGGTATACTTGAAATAACGAAATGCCTTATATAAAGCAGCATACTTCAATATATCCGAAGTCACCGACCATACGTGTTTCAGTGCCAGTAAAAAGAAATCAGTCAATTATTAAACTGATAAAAACAATTATTATAAACATACAACAGGGGTGACCTAATTTTTGAATTCTTGACTTCGTCTAGGTCCTCAGATCTTATATTATTTTCGTAAGAAGGGAGTCATAGCAGCTATACATCCTTCAGATTGCGTCATTGCCTAGAGAATCGAAATATGTAAAACTGAAGCCAGTTTGTAAATCCCCTGAAATCTATGGCTAGAAGCTTCGCTCCTTATTCAAACGTTAAAGTTGACTTTTTTGCCTATCTCTCTACTTATTAAATTATTTTTTTAAAGCTGCGAGACAAGGAAAAGGAAAGGAGAAAATATAAAGTACTGCTTATATGTATTGAGGAATCTTTTTAGAATTGCAGGGGATCCTCTACATATGTCTTATTTCCGGGTCAAACGTGTGTTTAAAGACATCCAGTTTCTCGAAATTGTATTTCCTTTAAATAATATTTCTATACAGATTTTATTGTTAACAATTTATTTCCATAAAGTGTCGCAGTTATTACTGCTGATCCATAGATACTAGGCACTGAGGATTTTATGGTGACAAACTGACAACCGAATTTACGGATAACCTTCTTACTTTAGTTTTTTTTTTTTTTTTTTTTTTTTTTGTTAAGATCCTGATGCTAAAGTTAGAACCGGAGAAGTCAGCCTTGATTTATCCTGGATCAGATGTCACCCCGATAACATGCTAGATTTTTTGCAACTCTCTGTAGAAGGATGAACCAACATTGCAACGAATATTTGATTATATATTAAAGTATCCAAATCGTGTTGGATTTTTCAGTATTATATAAAGCTTTGAATTTATCAATTAAAAGTTTTTAAATTTTGTAAAGTATTTTTTAAATACTAAGGATAACGGTTGATGTTTATGTATATACACTGTATATATATACTGTATATGTAACATAATATACACACACACACACACACATATATATATATATATATATATATATATATATATATATATATATATATATATATATATATATATATGTTTGTGTATGTGTATATGTGTATGTATAACAGAATCACGAAAATATGGAACATGATGAATATATAAATGAAGACAATGCCACCAAGGAAAGTGAAACGGCGGGTGGTGCTAGGCCTTTCGACTGCTAAGTAAAGGACATTGAGTCGAAAGGCCCAGCACCACTCCGTCGTTTCACTTTCCTTCGTGGCATTGCCTTAATTTTTACGTGTATATATACAAATATATATGCATATGTATAAATACACACACACACACACACACACACACACATACATACATACATATATATATATATATATATATATATATATATATATATATATATATATATATATATATATATATATATATACATGAAATCCTAATGACACGTGATGTATTTATGTAGATTTACCGTAGGGAAAATGAAACGCTGGTTATATTCTTTCGTTTTAAATATAAATTGTTTAATTTTCTTTGTGATAGCCTATATATATTTAAGTATATATATATATTTTATATATATATATATATATATATATATATATATATATATATATATATATATATATATATATATATATATATATATATATATATATATATATATATACAGTATATATAATGTATATATCAGAAAACTAAATATACAAAAAAGGAACAAAATTCAAAACATGCAATCCTATTTCTTCTAGCTTGCCGTTAAAAAGAAAGTATTCACAGCGCAGCTTACAGCACATAGCTCATGCCATCGCAGATGAAGATGTACGCGATCCTTAAAGCAGAGAAATCTTAAAAATTCGAGGAGAAAGATTTGGCTCGAGTCAGACAAATATACTGTATATTCATATTAATGGCTGAAGTCGGACAACCCACTCCTGGATTCTCTGTTACGTAAGATTTCGTGTTTGTGTCATTTTGGTAATTGATTTATGGGGGATGGTGTAAATGGGTTTAAAGGTTCATACTCAGAATAATGCTAAAGAGCATGTTATCTTAGAAAATAGCGCCATTTTATACAGCAACTGGCACAGAAGGAGTAAAATTCTCTGGGGCATACCGTGATCACCTCATCCCCTCCCCGTTTTTGGGACCGAGCAAATGCCTCAAAGAAAATAGATTTTTCTTAAGAACTTGCAGAGATATTGCACACCAAAGTTCACCAAAAGGCGGCAGCTACTTATATAGTAAACAGTGCTTCAATGAAAATCGCTTCTTTGTTCAGCAACCGGCTACAGTTCTTCTGATGCCTTCCACAGACCACTTGCTAAAAGTACAACTGAACCGATTACAAACAAGTACGAAATGATAAACTACAACACACGAAGAATCAAATGGTATAATCATTTGAGCACAATTTTTCATCTATTATTCACCTGCTCTACTTTGTAGGCTCTCCAGCGGATTCATTCAAATGCATGACAATTTACTGACGATGCACCAAGGGTAAATTCAGACTCAGACGCCCACTTCTAAAATAAAAGTTTCGTCAAAAAATGTACACATGGGCTGTAATGACTCAGATTTTGATTTAAGGAAACTAGACCGACCACGTGGAAATGCATACGTTTACCTTGTACCACATATACCATACAATCAATAAGGAAAATCAGCTAACAATTGAACGTAGGAAAATTACACGTTAATTATAACTTTCTACTTGGTTTATGGAATTAGTCTGTCAAGCTAAGAACTGAAGGGACACTTTCGGTCATTGGAAAAGATGGGCTGGAATGGTTGGACAGCAAGATAAGAAATTCAGACAAAACAGATGAAGTATTAGGATCTATAGGTGGAACTGAAAGAAAACTCCACGGTTGCACTTGGAAGTAATAGTTAGAGAGGTTGGACAGCAAGACTGAAGAAAGGATGGGAATGAACATAAAGAAATGGCTAAGGGACATTAGAAATATCTTTTGACAATGCCTGCACTGTACCACGCGAGGTGCACTGACTATACTAACCCCCTACGGGAAAAATTTGTTTCCTTTACTCCATTTATCCCTGACTCCAGCAAGCAAGCTAATGACTGACCATTCGAGAAGAGACGAGCAAGCACACACACGCTGCATTGTTTTGTTCGAGCTTGACCTTCAGGATGCTGTGATGCTATCTCGCAGAGTGTTTATCAGTTTGCTTACAAAAGTTAGCCCACGTTGTGTTGGGTTTATTGGTCTGACATGGTTGCACAACCACCTGTGATTACATGCGCCCTCTATGTAAAAGTCTTCTCTACTTATTTGTTCGGGCTTTGGGACAGACGTCATCGATATTAAAAAAAAATAATAGAGCCAGAACTTCAATTTCTCAAGAATTTTTCAGAAGCATAACTCAAAAGTCAGCCGTAAACTGTTGATGAGGAAATTTGTCGTTAAGTTTTCGTGATTGCCCCTTTTTTTTTTTGTCCATGTTTATTCTCTCTTTCCTTATTGCACTAAACTATTTGATCTTGTTATTGTCTCCATGATAAGAGATGATTGTTTTTATACTGAAGAGGGGAAATTCCGATGACGAAGCTAGAACACCGCTGTGAGCCAAGTTGCTGCCGAACTCACATATTAGTGTTAAAGAAGATTTAAAGCTTTCTGAATACATATCTGAGCTATCTATGAGTTCTGTTATTTTCACAATACAACTGTAATGGGTTTTTTTATCAATTTAGAAAATACCACACTAAATATACGTAAATATAGTTGTATAAATATATAAGTAAAAATATATAATTAAGATTTCAATGTGAATATATCAGATGTTATAAGTAACTATGATAAGTACACCAAAAAATAAAGATTTTCTCTTAATTTCATTAAAAAAAAGACTAAAGTAATCTGTGACGTGTAATGTGCTCTTTTCTCTCTCTCTCTCTCTCTCTCTCTCTCTCTCTCTCTCTCTCTCTCTCTCTCTCTCTCTCTCTCTCTCTCATATATATATATACAGTATATATATATATATATATATATATATATATATATATATATATATATATATATATATATGTGTGTGTGTGTGTGTGTGTGTGTGTGTGTGTGTGATCACATTACATGTCACAAGTTTATTTTTGTCCTTTTAATGAAATTAAAAATATTTCATTTTAAATACAAAGCTTCGTTACTTATGATGTTATATATTCACATTGAAATTTTAAATATATATATATTTTTATTGTTTAAAAATTATGATAAAAACATAAATGTTGTATGCATCGATTAGTTGTCAGTGACATACAGGACATTTATACGTCAAATTCTATATATTTTCCGTCCTTTTTCAATGTTATTAAAGGAGAAATAAACGTAAATATACATATGAAACCATAAGCTATGTTCATGAAAATAACTTGTTGTCAACTGAACTGTTATTATAACAGATATCATATGTATGTTTACGTTTATTTCTCCTTTAATAACATTGAAAAAAGATGGAAAATATATAGAATTTGGAGTATAAATGTCCCCGCATGTCACTGACAACTAATCAGTGCATACAGCATTTATGTTTTTATCATAATTTTAGAAAAAATTGTAAAAAATATATATTCAAAATTTCAATGTGAATACATGTACTGTATATAACATCATAAGTAACGAAGCTTTGTATTTAAAAAATGAAATATTTTTTTATTTCATTAAGAAAGACAAAAATAAACTTGTGATGTGTAATGTGCTCACTCACACACACACTCACACACACACACACACACACACACACACACACACACACACACATATATATATATATATATATATATATATATATATATATATATATATATATATATATATATATATATATATATATATATATATATACATATATATATATATATATATATATATATATATATATATATATATATATATATATATATATATATAAATAATCGAAGAGCACATTACACGTCACAGGTTGTTTTTGTCTTTTTAATGAAATAAAGAGAAAATCTTTATATTTTTCTGTGCTTATCTTCGTTACTTATAACGTTTGATATATTCACAGTGAAATCTTAAATATATATTTTTACTTGAACTTGCTGATGACTGATATATTTATATCTGTCACCTGGACTGCATTTTAAAATAATGTAACATTCGACAGAATTGAACTTTTTAAAAAAGAAGCCAAGGAAGGTATCTATCTATCTATCTATCTATCTATCTATCTATATATATATATATATATATATATATATATATATATATATATATATATATATATATATATATATATATATATGTGTGTGTGTGTGTGTGTGTGTGTGTGTGTGTGTGTGTATTTTCGGAGTTCACTAATCAATAGTTATTGATCTATAAAGAACAGAATATTAAAACGCATGTACATATCGTATATCTTCATGAATATGTATATGTATATATTCATAGATGCATTATGGCTTTAATAAAATACACTACACGATCTTATCTTATTAAGCTGAGGCCTAGGAAAAAGGTTACTAAGATAAAAGGTAAGAAATTTTCAACTAGAATAACAATATATTCAGCTAGTTTCCACGGAACCAAAAATTCCGCATAGTATAAAATGGTATGATTAATATATACATGCTTATATGATAATAAAATGTGTAGATAGAAATCCATATGTACTAATGATTGTTCTTTAATCATTTTGTAAGACACAGATGTATTACTGAAACCCTGACACTTAATATTCCTAATCCATATTGATAACGTATTTAAACCTTGACTTTTTTACTAGTTTTTTTATAAGGTTATAAATAACTTCTTGTCTTCCTCAAGTTGAGAATTCTTTGTAAGAAAACTGTCTATTCGGACAATGGGTCGATGGATAATAAAAATAAATATGCAAAACCATATTCAAAATGAGAAACGTCTGCAGCTTAATTTATGGCTGTTGTTTATTTTCACACCATCATTATAGCCGACGCATGCCTGGAGAAGGATTAATATTTTTTTTTCTCGCCACGCTTCCGTAACCGGTTTGGACACTTCAAACGAAAAAATATGTAAAAATAAAAATCTCGAGGAATAATGGAGGCGCGGAACTAAGATCTAACTAACTCTGCAAATGCAGACAACGAAAGAGCTACAAACACGGTAGCACTGGCGGTTTTAAAAGCAGTCATCAGCACTTCTTCTTCTGCATTCCATCTGCAGTTCCTCGCTTTTAATTTACAGTTCCCTTGACGGACGGCTATTATATTCTCCTATTGTTAAGCGCTGATATTTGTCTATTCAGATGTATATCTGGATGTAACAATGCCTGCTTCGAGACGTGTTCAAAGAGAAGCAAGTGTAAAAACGCACCAAATGAAGATAAACCTCTTGTCTCGTCGCTCGCCAGTATTATATTCAACTTAAATCCCCTGGAAGAGAGTCGCTTTACTTCTTTTGGTTTAGTAAACGATTTTTCTTGGCTCTGTAGCGCTGCTATTGCTTCTCTCTGTCTGTCTGTCTCCCTTCATATGTAACTAGTTAAAGACATCTATAAAAAGTCTGTGTGTAGTATCAAAGCTGTTTTCGAAAATTTTAATACATACTACATTCATATGGACGAGATTGCTGGTGCTTTTATCTTGTGAGTCATAGACAAATATTTTGATGCTCTCTCTCTCTGTCTCCCAAGTCAGACGTGTCTACAAAATAAGCTTATTTACAGTACCAGTGCTAGCTCCGAATCTTTTAGTAAGTGCTACATTTAAAACTTGTTCGCACTGAAAATGACAAGATTATAGCTATTTTTATTTATGAGAGGCGAGTTTTTTTTCCCCAGTGAATTTAGGTGTTACAAAACCACAATAGGTCACCTGGTGAGGAACGGTCAAGTAATGTTGAACTGCGACGTAAATAGTTGGCTGACATCCTTTGGATCCCTTTGCCTCTCGGAGCACTGAGTTTATTATTTGGTACTCAACACCCTTCAAAGGCGCTCTTGTTCCGATACCCTGAGACTTCAATAAAACAATTGGATTTGTTGCAAGTGTTTCTTTCTGAGCTCCAGTAGTCTTTGAAGCACACACACATGTATATACTGAATGAATGAATATATATATATATATATATATATATATATATATATATATATATATATATATATATATATATATATATATATATATATATATATATATATACACATGTAGCAAAGAGTTGTACGTGGTAAGATTCACAATGAAATGCATGTTACAAAACAGTGTATTTAAAGTATATATTTAAAATATATATTGTACATATATCTTTTTAATATACTAAGTTTTGTAACATGCATTTCATTATGGATCTTACCTCACAATTCTGAGAAGTACGAAATAGTACGTTTATTATTTCATATATATATGTATGTATGTGTATATATACATACATACATATATATATATATAATATATATATATATATATATATATATATATATATATATATATATATAATATATATATACAAACAAATATATGTTTATATATGTATGTATGTGTGAACTTTCAACATCTACTCGTTTCCTCTATAAAGGGTGGCTTCCAAGAAAAGAAAGGACAGTGATTACTGACACGTTTACCTTTAGATTGCTAAATCGTGGATGAAGTCCTTGCGTAGAAAGTTTCTACGACACTAACTGCTTCCTAGACACACACAGAAGACTCGCCAGCAGCACATCGAGCCCCCTACACACAATGTTCCAGGCACATCTTGCACTCTCTTTCGCCTTCTACAGTAGATGTTGAGGCCACCCCTTTCCATTACCTCTTTCACTCCAGCTTTTTATCTATTTCTAGGTTTTCCTATTCTCCTTCCTGTCAACACTCCGGATTGAATGCTCTTTTGCTCTTTCACCAAACTATCATCATCCATTTTTTCACATGAGCAAACCCTCTCAAAACATTCTGATCCACTCTTTACCCTAAGCTAATCCTTTACCACTGCTTTTAAGTATCTTCATATTTCTCACCCGTCAGATCTTCAAATATTTCAAATACCTATCTTCCACTTCAGCATCCAAACTTGACTTCCATAGATTAGAGTTGGTACAACACCCTTTTCATTCGTTCCAACACTGACTTTTATAGACACTTCACGCTTCTTCCCAATCTTATGCACATGTCCTGCTGCCTTTCGTGTTTCACCTACTCGTCTCTTCTCTTATCCTACCCATCATCCAAAATATTAACTCCTAAATATTTGTAAGGACCTACAGCTTCAGTTCTCTCACTGTCCGTAATAACAGTCAGACTCGTCTTCTAGGCTCCCATTTGCCCTCAAAGCCTTACTCTGCTCCTGATTACAATTAACTCGCTAGAGCCTCTGGCAACGCTTTAGAATGCTTTCATCTATCTGTGCAGTTTCTTTTCTCTATCCCCAATCAGTACAATAGTTTCCTCGACAAACAACAACCAATTCACACGCTATTCATGACCCATTTTCTTCTGTAACAACTCAGCATCTATACCTACTGTCAAATGACTACTCGCATCACTTGATCCTTAAAATATTAAACAACCGTAAAGAAAAAGCACACCTTTGCCTAGGCCACATTTTTGCACCAGTCCAGCGACCGTCCCTCTTGCGAAAAATCTTAATTATAATTCACTTTCGTCATAAAACCTTTTATCACTCTCAGCAATTTACCCTCTACACAATACATCCTACGCGCAATTTTTTTTTTTATCTTTATCTTATGTCTTTTTCATTTTGGAGGGGTTGGCACCAGAAGGGTATAGTTTTATGGTCCCTCATCAAGTCTCTTCGGGGTAAATAAAACAAAAGAAAATCTGATGAAAAAAGGTACAGAATTGTTAGATATCCGTGAGTGACGCAAGATAATCTCCATTGGTGATGTGCCCTGCAAACAATTACACTAAAAATGTTTTCATTTTTCTTTACAAAGCACAAGACACAAGATCAAAACGCGACTATTTGCTAAAGAGTATCTAGTATTTAAGAACTAACAGTTGTGACTTTAAAAGAACTTTGGATTTAACCTTAGTCTCGGTCATTTGTAAGTTTGTTCTCGATAGTATACAAAGTAAGCCTTTGGTTTTTCCTTTCTATACCAAGTTATTGGGCAAATGGATTTTATACAGTGATAAATATATAAATATATTTATATATAAAATGTATATATATAAATAATACACACACACATATATATATATATATATATATATATATATATATATATATATATATATATATATATATATATATATATATATATATATATATATATATATATATATATATATATATATATATATGTATGTACATATTGCAAGAAGTGCAGTAAAGGTATATGCATACATACATATATATCTATATATAACATACATATATGTATGTATACATATATATGTAATATATATGTAATATATATGTGTATGAACTGAGCAAAAGATATGACACATGTAAATATATATATATATATATATATATATATATATATATATATATATATATATATATATATATATATATATATATATATATATATATATATATATATATATATATATATATATATATATGCAAAAAAATGAAAGAAGTACAGTAAAAGAAAAATAATGCATTAAAGTCTTGTATTGCAGAACTGAACCTGTGATATAGAGACACTTGCACTTGACAATCCCCACTATTATTTAAACCATTCGGCGACGAATCCTCCTTGTAAATTTGATCTTCGCAAGATAAACTTTACTGGGGTAGGACAGAGCTTTTTCCTTGCCAGAGACTGGCCTTTGCCCCATGACGTCATCTAAAACTGTAACTAGTTTTAACAGATTTTAGAGTGCTCCTAAGCGCAGGACTTTTCCCTCGACTCAAAGTTTTGCATATTACACTTTATGCATAAGACCCAAAACACCAACACAAGACTCATACACACACACGCACACACTCACACTAAATATACATACATACATAAACTACATATATATATATATATATATATATATATATATATATATATATATATATATATATATATTATATAATGTATGCATTATGTACGTATCGATGGATGGATGTATTTGATAATTTTCATAACAGGGGATGAATCCAATGGAAAAAGGCAATTGTGACTTTCACATTCATATTTCACTTGTTGAATTATATATATATATATATATATATATATATATATATATATATATATATATATATATATATATATATATATATATATATATATATATATATATATATATATATATATATATATATATATATACTGAAGACCAGCAGCAAATAAAATATCATTTTCATCTTTTCTCCAACAGAAACTGAAAGTATCGGCATCCAGGTGTTTCTACTGAATAAATTATGCAG
>NC_089746.1:30421511-30489011 GCF_040412425.1 Macrobrachium rosenbergii
ATACCATGAATCTAAATGCTATCCATTTAAGGTGCTTTGACTTTCTTCTGATTTACTGGTTGACAAAACTGAACAAAAAATTACATTGGGTAATGTAATGCTGACAATTAGTGGATTCCGAAGAAGAGAAAGATAGATGGAACAGATTTATCACTGATGAAAGCAAAATATATGCTAGCAAAACCTGGTAGAGGAGAAATGAGGCAGATACTCGTCTAAAATATACAGAAAACAATACCCTATAGAAACAGAAAGATCGAAAGGAAGTAGAGTAAATTAAAGAAACCTTTTCTTTTCCCTTCCTTTTCGTAACTGATACTAAACTAGTTTTGGGGCTCATTTTCATTAATATTACGTCGAGAATGCAAAGTGGATAACATACAGTGTAAGTCTGGGCCTTGTTCCAAATGGTCTTTCTCTCCGGCGCAGAGTTGGATTCTGTGCTAGCAATAGAGATAATAAGTAAATAAGCATATGCGGTAACTTGACAGGGCTGAATTTTACGATAACAGTAACAAGATAAAAAGGGATATTTGTAGCATGGCCGAAAAGGATTTTATGTTAACAATAAAATGCTACGAGAAATATATTTGCAGCATGACCTCATCATAGGCGTGTCTACGAGTCTTGCAATGCAAATTGCGAAGCGGCGCGTCCTCTCGGATCATCTGAATTCGCTTTTGGGGTAAACGGTTGGTCGTAAATCCCACAGAGAACCCTCGATAAATCTGTCGAAAGTTTATGATAAGCGAGACATAAATAAGATGAAGAACTTCTTCATTCCTGATGTATATGTAGTGTGGCTATGGGGATAATTGGTACCCTTTTTAACATTCAAATGAGTCAGTGTCGCTTGAAGATCAGCAACAAACAAAACAGACAAGTAAATAAGAACCAGTAAATATATAAACGAACAGACAGATATATATGACAATTATCAAGGCCACGTCGGGTTCCGTCACTCCTTTCAAGATTTTTCCTTTCTGTTTTCTATTTTTGAACATTTTCCATGATCGTATATAAGATTTTCAATAAAAGAAAATTGCTCAGATGTGCTACAAGTCACATTCAAGTAATATATCACTTTAAAAGACAAGATCAATGTTAGATTGGGCGCTGTATTCAAATAAGTCACCTGACAAGTCAAAAGAAGCCACACTTTGCCAGCCCAGTAGTCGAATGAGCAGAGAGATGTTTTGAGTTGTATCTTTTTCTTATAAATACCGTTCAATCTTGCTCGTCCTTCACCTTGCATGCAACAGGAATACTGATCCGCCGGTGCGGCCAAAGAAGCACTCGAGAGCACTCAATGCAGACCCGTCGGGGGATTTGCATCGCCTTCGGAAGGCGCGCCGGGCAACCATTCAAATATGTGTCATCACTCTTGTAACGGTCTGTCGCTCGACTTGCGTCCTCCGATAAAACGGGCGTAAGTTTGAATGATGAACGGAACACAAAAGCTCAGGATGTCAGAGTCATGGCGTTAAGCATGAATAACTTTTTTTTCTAACTGTCTACTACAGGAGATTCCTTTTCTTTTTTTATGTTCTTGTTTATGACTTTTGGGCTTTTGATGTGGTGCGTTCCAGTTCCACGCCAGTTGCATCATTTCAAATATTTATGAGGAATTTCATTTTATCAGAGGTACTCTTATTTATTCAGTGATTAATTTTACCAGAAGTACATGCATGTTGAGCGTATTTTTAAGGACGAAATTAACCTTTTTCCCACTTACAACATAATCTTGTAGTAGCATTTTTTCTCTTGATGACTACAGGTCGAAGCCTTTCAGAGAAAGTAAACATTCATTACAAACATATAGTTCTTCACTGGAATAAAGATTCTGAAACTGAAACGCTCGTCCAAAAGACAATGTGAGCAAGATATTAAGTCAATACTCATATCTTGTTGTTTTCAATCACACATATGCCTGCACGCTTGTAAACATACACCAACTTTATTCATAAGGATGATTGCCCTAAGGTCCGCTTTGTAATGTAAGGTCTCAATCCTAGAGAGGACCATGAGGTGGGAAGTCTCGAATTTGATAAACAATTTTAATGACCATCCTAAAGTGCGACACAGACTATCGGTACCCCAAGTCCAAATAAAGACACCCGTATAAATACGTAAATACATAAATACATGAATATATAAATATATAAATATATATATGTATATATATATTTTATATATATATACATTTATATATACACATAAAATATACACACATATATATATATATAATATATATATATATATATTGTATATATATATATATATATATATATATATATATATATATATATATATATATATATATATATATATATATGATTATTTACAATTAATATGTAATATAAGACGGGCACAGCATCCCAAATTCATCAGATCTGACTGATGTCAAGAAAAAAGAATGAGAAAAAAAATTGTGCTACTAAGCAATTCCCTGTGACAAATTCTAGCTTCCTCGAAACTATAATTTTCATTGTATTTTTGATGAAAGTGTGATAGGATAAAATGACCTGGACCTTTCGTGACGCAACTTCATGCGAGGAAATGACGCCTTTGATACATTTCGCAGCCAAGGAAGCAGTGACACAGAATACTGAAAGCAGTTCCCATAACCGGTGCTGAAAATAAAAGGTTCTCGCGCAAAAGCTCTACTTTCGATGTTGGGCTGTCATTAGATATATGGCTTTGTCTTAGAGCAATGTTAGTAAATGATATGAAAGTCATAAAAAATCATAAATCATGGGGAATATCCCATGTGAGGCCATGCTGAAACGCTTACGCCAGATAAAAGTCTGAAGTCACTGGCTTTTAGTGACGGATATTTCCGTACCATTGATGTCCGTAACATTGATATCCATAACATTGATGTCCGTAACATCGATGTCCGTAACACTGATGTCGTTATCCTTAAACATGCTATGATTTGCTTGCAAGATTAGAGTTCTGATACGTTGAAAAGGGTGATTTGCTACTGTTCACATGAATGAATTAAGATATCAATTAATTCTACTTTTGATCTTGAAGCATTTTGTTAGTAGGCACATTAATAAATAATATTACTTGCTTCTTTGAAAAACTCATTGGGTATTGTTAATTAAAAAAAATCATATAATGTACTTTAGACTTTCGAGAAATATACTAACATACTTTCATACAAAATTGAGGTAAATATTGAGCGTCTTGATGGGATTCAGCGTGTTGCTGATGAAGTTTCTGCTTATGTAAAGGAAGAGGCTGCTGTCGAAATATTTTGCAAGAAGGCTTCATCCTTGATCCAGCAGTTAAGGGGTGAATGTGGTTGGGAATACTGGTATGGTTTTTAATCTGGAACCCACCTCTGCTACAAGAAACGCCTAATGCCATCTTTGCTAGCGAAATATTAGTTCAAATAAAAGCTTGGAAAGCGTTTTTCTTTCACAGTATTTAATGATTTACTTCACTGCCTTACTGAGTTAAAAAAAAAACTCGATACATTTAATAAAGAAAATATGAAAGGATCTTGTGAGGAATTTTGTCCAGATCTAACGTAATGCCATGAGCTGTAAAGAGTCAGTTCGCAGCATAAAACTTTGCGGTGTTTGACCCCTTCGACTAAAGCATTAAAAAGCCCAGACATCATTTTGGCTGTTTTTCTTCAGGCTTTCAGACGGAGTGTCTCCTAAGTGACGTCATTCTCGCAAGCAGGTGACGCCGTGTTAACCTTACTGTCACGTCCTCCCTCGCTGGACTTCTTAAATTTTTTCTTTTAATTTTTACTTAGTTTTAGATTTTTTTCTTAAATTAAAGAGCCAAGGCTAATGGGTGGGCAACCTGGTATTATTTTCAAATTCAGGAAATTTAGTACCAGCAACATATTGTGTTAGTTACATCTGGCAAAAAATGTCTTAAGGCCTACAGGAATGAAGAAAGCCTCCCGGTGAGTTTTGTTTGTATATAATGTTTATAAGATCAAATTAAACGTTGGATTAAAATAGAAACGTTATGCGTTTTCAGTATAAAAAAATGCAGTTGACGTTCCCTTACCTGTGTAGGATTATGTTCTACCTGATAAAAAAAATTCCTTAATAATCTAAATGTCTTTGTTCACTACCAAAAATGCATTAGACTTGTGTATTTACCAGATATGGCATGCTCTTATACTCGATGAAAAAATGTCTAAAAGAAGAATACAACTAAGAATTAGATTTGGCTTATTTTCTTTTCAGTTCTGCAGATCTGCAAGCTCAAAATGTCAAAATACTTTAAAGGCAACTCTGCCAAGAAAAGAAATGATAGTGCCAAACACTAGAAGTAATGTAAATCAGTCATATGAGAAAATAAGGTACCATTTAGTTTCCCTTTCTAATCTTTGTACCCAGAGACATTCCTACGTTATCCTCTGAGTGAGGTGTAAAACTTACGCACTCTGTGCTAAAACATACATGATGCTCGTATATAGCTAGCGACCCACCCACACGAAATGTATTTCTCTCTCTCTCCCCTTTCGCACCAGTTGTGTCACACATGATGATGGAAGAATGGCGATTCTTGACCGGGCTACATAACCCTGATTTTTCTAAGCTTGATTGAGACGCAGATTGATCAAACCAGATTATGCCAAACTGTCATTACACATTGCTGATATCTTCTTAGACTCGTCTCAGACACACTAATCATACTACATTGAATGGTTCTCAAGAATGGTGTCGTCATGGTGTTGGAATTTTATCAAAGAAGAAGAAGAAGAGAGGAAGAGGAATAAACAGGCCTATTGTTTAGCTGTTCAGTAGTGATGGTTTATAAAGCACCACAGATAGTATCTGCGTTTTGTTCCACCTGTCACCTGTCTCTTCATTATTTATTACTCTCCGCGGTTAGCTTGAGGAATTCAGGAATTTTGTATTTTATTTTTTCGTTTAGCTTCCTGTTTGGCATAACTTTTTGTGTTGGTGTCAAAGGCAACATTCCTCGGTTGCTGATAAGAGAGAGAGAAGATATAAATTTTTTGAGTGTCAGGTGCTATCACATAAATTCAGGTATAAATATTTTAAAGTGTCGCAGATCTCGAATTATTTGAGGTTTGGCAGTTACAAGAGCAAAAGTGGCCTTAATATTACTAACAGTGATAACAATCGACTTCCTGATCCAACGAGAACTTTTGCTTCAGAATTTCTTACACAAACAAGTGAAAAATGCGCCGAAGTTTCTTCGTTGCAATCGAGTTTTCTGCACACCGTATAATCAAGGCCACCGAAAGTAGATCTATCTTTCGGTTGTCTCAGTATAATGCTGTATGACCTGCGGCCCATGAAATTCTCAGCCGGCCGTGGCGGCCTGTCCTATATCGTTGCCAGATGCACGATTATGGCTAACTTCAACCTTATATAAAATTAAAACTACTGAGGCTAGAGGGACTGCAATTTGGTATGTTTGATGACTGGAGGGTGGATGATCAACATACCATTTTGCAGCCCTCTAGCCTCAGTAGTTTTTAAGATCTGAGGGCGGACAGAAAAAAGTGCGGACGGACAGACAAAGCCGGCACAATAGTTTTCTTTTCAGAAAACTAAAAAGGAGTAAGACTTGGGATATTTATGAATACATCAACTTTTAATGTTATTAAAAACTCTGAAATTACAATTATGCCCGATCTAACTGAACAAAACTTCAGAGGTTTTTGTTAAAAAGAGGTTGAAAAATATTATCTTGAACTACTTGTTATTAATTTAAGACTATAAGAAGTTTTACCCTGTACAAGTTATGGGGTAACCGCCTTGTTTGCATCGATGCCTTTCCTGTGTCAAGACTCAGTACCATTTATTGTTTTCTAAACTAGTATTTGAATATATACAAATAAACAGTATAATGTCTGCGGTGTGCTGGCAAGAGACTCAGGTTAATTTTGTAGTTGCTGCAGAAACCATAATGAATTGGTGATTTGTATGCCTGTACTTGCCTGCTCTGGCACCTAGTGGAGAAACCGAAGTACTACTCTCAGTGAAACAAATCAGTCAAAGTACTTTCTTTAATTCATTGAAGGCTAAAGGTAGTACAACTGTTTTCATATTTCAGTAATTGAATATGACAACTAGACACAAACAATTAATGTCTAGTTGCACATAGTCATTAGATACTTGGGGAAATGCAGTCAAGTCTATGTAGTATTCAAGGGGTTAAAGATTCAATTTGATATGTATGTTCCTAGTTCATTTGTGCCCTCAAATACGACAGCAATAGTTGAGTAATTCTGTAAGATATCATACCTCTCATATAACATGTACATGACGTTGCTCTGCATTTTCTTGTTTAAGATTTCGTGAAGGTTAAACGTGGAGTTCTTTCACCGCAGATACACACAGAAAAGCAAATACACGGAAGCGCATTAGGCTATATTTTATTTATATTTTATTTAACAAAAATTTCCTGCTAGAAGCCGGATTTCATTCTTAATTAGGGATTCAAAAGCCCTGGTATAAACTAAGGTGTGTTTCTTGAAGCATGGATTAAGGCTCCTTTATTAATTTCAACTATTTACTACATTTAACATTCATCATCATACTTTTCTCGTAATATTCATTAATCTTTCGTATCAACAACGACACAGATTCACTTCGGGTGACTGTTCCTGAAAAGGAGAGAAATTAAAAAGAAAGAAACAAGACTTGTGGCAGGTCACGACACTCGAACGTCATCAGGACCTTCGCAGGGTCTTAGCTGTGACGCAATGCCTTCGCTTTTTTTGTTTTGTTTTTTATAAAGCTTCCTAACTAGTCACCCCCTTCCTTTATTTACTTCAAAGGGAAAGATGTCAATTTTTATGAGAAGGATCACTGCTATCACCAGTTTTCCAGAGAGCCGAGGAAGATATACAGTACTGTATACAGACTCATGAAAGACAAGACCCTTAGATGTTTTTACAGCCCAAGACTCACTTTTCCTCTTCCTCCTCATGTTCTTCGTGGCCTGGCCTTAGCTCCACGCATTGTTTTAAGTAAGCCTTAAATAGCAATGCCACAACCCAAGTTTGATGACTTATCACCGACTACATTGGAACCCGCGCTTCGCGAGATACACGATACCAAAACCTGTTCCACCGAACATCCTCAGCAAACAACGGCCAAGCATACAGAGTCGAATCTGCCGCTAATTCACGAAAACACATCAAAAGCACTGCAGCTGCTATTGGCGTGTTTGTTCTAATCTTTTATGGAGATGATTAAACTGCTGTTCCTGGAGGGGGCACATAAGGCCGGTTTTAAATAAACCGGTATTCTCTCTCTAAGGATACGAACCGAGACCTAGATTTAAACTCCAGTTAGAAAAAGCCGATTTCCTAAATTTGCAGAAAGATTGTTGTATTACTTCTATCTTCAGAATTCTCCCTTTTATCTGAATTACCGGGATGACAGCATGTCACAAACACCATTTGGAGCCGGTTCGTTTTCTGAAGGAATGATAATTGAGGTTTGTACTCCTCTTTGTTTTTCTTGATTCTGCCAAATTCATCATCATCATCATCATCATCACCTGCGAATAACTAACAAAGTGAGAGAGAGTTGATCCAAAATGTTCTCTGTTATTATTATTATCATTATCATTCTTGTTTGTATGCCTGAGAAGTGCGCTAAGTGAAAAGTAAAATGATGTCTTGTGTAGATTTTACTCATCCTGAATTTAGTGTCAAAATCAGAAACTAACTCTTGAAGCAAATCATCAGCTCAATTAAATCATCAATAGCTCACTCGGAAAGACTTGTAATATTTGTATATATATATACATAATGGTATATATATATAAATATATATACATATATATATATACATATATATATATGTATATATATATATATATATATATATATATATATATATATATATATATATATATATATATATATATATATGTGTATTGAGTATGTAGCCGAAGGGGGTAGCATAGTTTCATTTGCAATGAAAATTTCCAGGTGTATACACACACATATACATATACTGCATATATATACGAGTGTATATATATATATATATATATATATATATATATATATATATATATATATATATATATATGCAGTACATATATAAGTATATATGTGTATGTATATATATATTTATATATGCATATGTATAAATATATATATATATAATATATTATATATACACACACACATATACGAGTATATATATATATATATATATATATATATATATATATATATATATATATATATATATATATATAATACATATGATTTTTGTCACTTGTAAACGCCTGAATTTTGATATTAACAATTATGAAGCCACAAATATCGTTTAGCATCGAATTCACAATAACTTATGAATAAATTACCCTAAAAGAGAATTAGAATTGATGTGCTTTTGCCTTGACTAGAATTTGAGCTTGTGCTTTTACTTTAGAAACAATGGAAAACTTAGAAAAGGGGTCTGCACAGCACTTGGAAGGATAATTAGCAAGAAATGCAAGTTCAGTCAGCACGTAAGCCCATGAAGCATCCTTAGTTAGGGGCGTAGGGGTAGCAACCTCATCCCAAAATCTTGTGCAGCGCACCACAAGGCTTCAATTTCTGAAGCACCCCACAATGAAAGAAAACATATATATATATATATTGCATACATACATATATATATATATATATATATATATATATATATATATATATATACATATATATATATACAAATACATACATATATATATATATATATATATATATATATATATATATATATATATATATATATATATATATATATATATATATATATATATATATATATATATATATATATATAAATTACATTCCTCCAACTTAGTACCACGAACTTTCGTAATATAATTGACGTATGAAAAGAAATGGACATAAAAAAGGAGACAGATACTACAAACTGAAAACTGATGTTCTATGAGCTGTAATATGCTACTGAAATGCAGGAGTTGACTTAAGAACAAAGTAATGGATACCTAAGACCAAGATTATATAACGAATGAAATTAGCTAAATACATTGCGCAAAAAACGTGATATCATGCAAATAAGGTTTTGTTGTCTTGCTCTCTACTTTCGAGTTAGATTATTATTAGAGAACACACACACACTCTCTCTCTCTCTCTCTCTCTCTCTCTCTCTCTCTCTCTCTCTCTCTCTCTCTCTCTCTCTCTCTATATATATATATATATATATATATATATATATATATATATATATATATATACATATATATATATATATATATATATATATATATATATATATATATATATATATATATATATATATATATATTATATATAAAATTTATTGCCTGAAAATTTCATTTCATCAGCACATTATGACAGTAAATAACAACGCTATAGGAGAGTAATAGTTTGGGAACAATAAATGCTAGAATAATGATTTTTACTCAGTGCTATTAATTCATCAAAACTATGTTTAGGTAAATCTTATTGCTTGTCAATTACCTTCTCTTGCCAACTGGCTTAAAATCCTACACTTTGTGTGAGAGGTCAGGGTCTGATCAATACGAATAAAAATGACCCTAACAGGAACTAAAACCGTTCAAGATATAAATAAAAATGCCCATATCACTCATTCTTCTTAATTCACAATTATTAAGTATCGGTAATGCAGCGAATTTTAGAGATGCATAAGGTAGGTTACACATTTTTTCCCCAAAGATATTAAGACATTGTCATGGCCGTTGAGTCTAAAAATTTTTTTGACATTAGCGAAAGAATTTCTATCATTCACTTTATATATTTCTATCATTCACTTTATATATATGTTTTATTACTCTGTAACAATATCTGTAAACGTAAATATTCTGCCTGGTTGCTGAACAGAGAATAGAATTGTCTGCTTTGAGACTGTAATTCCCCTTTTTACGTTTTAGTCGATGACCGTTGTTAAAAGGAGTGTCCCATTGTAGGCCTTATTTAGAAATTTATGTATTACGACTGAGAGAGAGAGAGAGAGAGAGAGAGAGAGAGAGAGAGAGAGAGAGAGAGAGAGAGAGAGGAGAATTGGGAAGTAGATATGCATGTATGTACGCCTGTTTTTTGAAATGCATCTCTCAAACTACCAAAACAGGAACTGTGGTTATTTCCTGATCGTGACTGTTTGATAATTTCGACGGAAGATTTATTTGACACACATTAAGTGGCAATGCAGGACAGGAGGGAGTTGGGGGCGGGGGGCGGTTGCAAGAGGGAAGCGAGGTTGAAATATGTGAAGGGGATTATAGATAAGAATTAGTGCCCAGTTGTAACGCGAATGAAGATATGTCACTCGAGGTGAGGCGAGGTGGCGAGTGGTTTGATATGGCAAGAGATTAGGACGGGGCACGTTGGCAAAGTTTGGCTACGAGTCGGGCAGGAGGATGACATGGGTCGGTGGAGAGGAGTGTAGCAGGTATGGCTAGGGTTTATAGGGTTGGCAGAGGGTTGGCGGGGTTGAGTTGCTTGTCGGGGGCCATCGGAGCCTGAGTGGGAGTCTTCTCAGGGAGGTGGTCGAGGATTGGGAGGATGTGGATGGCTACGAGATCGGTACTGGGTGGATGGTCCTCTCCCTTCTATCCCTCCATCCCCCGTCTGTAATCCCCCCTACCCTCCCTGCCAACCGATTAGAGTAGTATCTCGCCTCACGCAGTTGTTTCTGGCTCGCGTTCGCACGAGTCGCGTCTGGTCCATCTCTCCGAAGTCCGCATGTAGTCCCGGACGGATTAAGCTCTTCCCGGCCAAAATCATGAATGGTGAGTCGTTGAGCAAGTGCCACGGTGTCCCGCGTGACGACGTCGCAACTCTCCGTTCGACTGCGCCGTAAGAAAGTGTTATTCCAGAGTGTGTTGAAAATCTGTGATAAACATGCACGTGCATGTGTCGGGCGAAGCTGATTGGCTAATGACTTGGCCAATAACTCATTCCGGCAACCAATGACAGAGCGATCCCTGCGCCCCCTGCGGTGTTTGGCGGGAAACGGGAATTACTGTAAAAATAATTTCGAGAGACGATGGCTGACACTTCGGAAAGAGCTCTCGTTAAGAAGGGTTTGTCAAAGAAATACTTGTGAGCCTCAGCTCCTAATTTTTTTTCTAATACTTTTTTCTCTGCTTTTGTAAGTGACGAAGATATATATAAAGGTGGTGAGAGGTAAGGGTAGTCAGTGCGATGGAAGGGGACGGCGAAAGAACACCTCCTTCGACTTTTATGGAAGTTGACCACAATGAAGATGATGGATTCTCGTCGACGTCTTAGCAGTTGCTCGGGTTCCATTCGCTTGTTTTAGCAAATGTTGCTCCTATAATTCGAGATCCGAGCAATCATGTCCAAGTAACAGAATCAACATTGCTTCAAGTGCAATATTTCAATTAAGGTTTGGTCGATTAATTTTTGGCTTCTGACATTTTCATCCTAAAATGCCAGTGTGAAAATGAGAAGCACTCAGCGTGTTTCCTAGAAATGCAGTGGTAGCGAGCGAATCAAGAGACCTGAACCTTTCCGAGAAAACCAGAGACAACGAAAGAATCTCATATTTTTTGACGTCCGTGACTCTGTCCTACACAGGAACCTGATTTGTCCACTGATCACAATGGACACTGGGCTCACCTGAAACGTTTATTTAGAAGAAATAAGACTTGACTGGGCTTGACACTTCTTACAAAAAAAGCCCCTTTGAAGAAAGTCTGAAGGGAGACTATGGCCCCAAAGTTTTTAATGTACTACCTGCTTCTGAGTCTTCTCTTCTGCGACCTCGTCAGCGCCTTCTGGTGGTGAGTTTACCGAGATTTTTGCCTACTTGTTGCTCTGTTTGGAGTCTCCTTTATATTACGGATTGTTGCTTACTTTCTCTTCCGTCGTGAATTCATTAGGAATATAGAAAGAAGTCTAATCATTAAATAAAAGAAGAAATAAAGAAACTAAAGACATTTTATTATAATCTAGACTCCAGTTCTACAAATGCACGCATACATACATACAAATGTACGTATGTATGTAAGTATGTATGTATGCATGTATGTATATTAAAATTAGGAACAATTTTTAAAAATCTAATATCCTAAAAAGGCCCGTATGCAGTCGCATTTGGGTCAGTCGAGTTCAACAAAAGAATTGTTGAGCCTTACATTAAAGTGACAGCAAAATATAACCTTTATTACGTATGGTAAAAGTTTTGACCAAAAATTGTATTGTCCCATACGTATGGTTTTTATATGAAAATTATTTTGCTATTCATTTCTGAGGAAACAAATATTGGCAAAAAAAAAAATGTAAAACTTTTGGAAGTAAATGATGAAACTTCGTTTAATTTGTCTCGAGAATTCCAACCACTATAAGATCTCGAAACATTTTTTAGTTGAAACGTTATCTGAGATAAGCATCATACTCTCATGTCATCTGAGCTGCCTGTAACATACTCATTATCCCACATTTGGACTAGGAGAAAAGGCTTTAGGAAACACAGACTTTAATCACACTTTAAATAAATTTTCTTTGTAGAAATTTTACTTGCTCTCTGAATTCTGTTTAATTCATCAGCATTTTGACTTTATCCTGAAGGCAAATTCTCATGATTGAAGTACTATGGACTTGTTTCATTTCTCTGAGTCTTTGTTGTAAAGAAAATGTGTTTGAAAATAGGTTTTTCAACAAAGGTTAAAAAAGTGTATTAACCCCCTCTCAGGTTGTCTAAAAATTTTCTTTTTAATCTCTGTTAAGCAAAGAGGAAAAAGTATATTAGCCCGCTTGCAAAATATATAATAATTGGTTTTGTGGTTAATAAAGAAAATTTTGTGGTTAATAAAGGATGTAAAACAAAAGCAGATGTGCTTAAGTCCGTTTACTTTACAACGAAATAATCATCAATTGATCTATGCAATTAATGAGCTTCTTAACTTACATTTAAAATGGTCATTTGTCTCACAAAAGAAAGAAGTAAAGAAATCCTTTGCTTTGCACTTGATTATCAGTTGATCCCTGTAATTAATGTCCACATTCACCGTTGTATTGTAAATAAGCACCTTTACTTTCCACATAGTTAATGAGCAATAGGCTGTATCGATAAATGTTTTGTAACGTACATTCTCCAGTAGAGGGCACTTAAACCTTTTCTTTGTATATCTGAGGTAAAATAAATCTGAATGACACCAAATATTATCGAGTCAGACAACGAAATAAACTCTGAATCTGGCATTAAGAAAGTTGCCTGCACCACTCTTGAATAGAATTTCATAATTTTCTTTGCTAAAAGATATTGTAAGTTTCGTAAAAAAAAAAATAATAACTTTTCGAGGTTACCATACTACAGAAATAGTACAGAAATCATAAATTTTTATTGAAGAATAAAATAGGCAAGTTTAGCCATGACACGTCGACTGTTTTATCTCGCCTTATCCGACTCGATGATACCTGGTGTCATTCAGGTAGACTTCACAGCAGATCCCCCAAAACCAATTAATCTTTGGTACCAAACACAAGCAACAACTAACACGCTATGCTCTGGTTCCTCGTGGAAAAAATGGACGATGCAGATAAAAGTATCAGAGCTCATCTTACTTAATGTCATTATCATTCTTGTAACACGCTGTCACTAACAAGTGTTGACATCTTCGTTTGCAGCGGGCGCTCATAAACAAGACTCGAACGACCGGCACTTGTACTGTTCATTCACGCAAAGAGAAAACAAAAGTTTTTATATATAAAGATTCTTTTTTTTAATGCACGGACTTGTGTAACATTCAGCCATAAACGAACAAGCTAATAATCTTACTTGTAATACTTAATAAGCACACACTCGGAATGGTGAAGCAAAGAAGATGAAGTAAGAAAAGGGAAGAATTGAGAATAAAGAACATAGACACAAACATGCCAATAATCCCACTTTCAACACTCGATGAAGGGGTGAAGGGGCAAACACGCGTCTTATATACTGCTTGCTTATTTGCCACTTGGGATGGAGAAGAAACAAAGAAAAGGGAAGAGAAGAAGGAAAAAATGTAGATAACAAAACAAATAACGAGAATCAGGAAGCAGAAGAAAGAAAGGAAGAAGAGAACGAAGAGCGAGAAAAACGGCGATGAAGGAAGAGAATAGGGAGAAAAAGAAGGAAGAGTATAAGGAGAAAAAGAAGGGAGAAGCGAATGAAGGTCAGAGAGAAAGAAAATCAAGAAGAAGAAGAACTGAGAAGAGGAGGAGGAAGAAGAAGAAGCCAAGTAACAACGCCACTTCTACTTTCATTCCCCTCTTCGCCTTCGACGTCCCATTCCAAACCCCAACCCCCCACCATCAATCCCTTCCCCCTACTCCTCCTCCTCCTCCTCCTCCGCCCCCCATCCCGACCTCATGGATGTACTTTAACCTCTAAATATAATTAAAACAAATAGGGACACCATCCCCCTTACAAGTCATTAGCGATGCATCGAGTCCCCCTCCCCCTCCTCGGACGCCGACCATCAGCAGACCGCCGAAGGGAAATCGTGCAAGCGTATCCGTTTACATCCGAGACCCGATACGCGAGCGCGTATATAATGTCGGCAAATGGGTCCTTTGCAACACGATATGTGTCCCCCAATAAAGCAATAATGGAGCGGGAAACATGAGGCGGTGATGCATAGTAGCAGAGTGGGGAATGAGGCAGGCAGATAGATAGATAGGTAGGTAGATAGATATATACGGGGAAGGAAGTAGATAGATAGGTGGATGGCCATTAAGTAAATAAATAATGGATCGATTCATTCCGAATCCTATGAGCTTGTCTGGAGGAGAAGAGAATTTCAGCACACCAAAGTTCTCTTTTTAAGCATTTTTTTAAGGTAATCCAATAACGGTTTTTATTTTAAAGAGTATTTATGAAAACTTCAAGCTTATTTCGTCTCAATACAACATCTGCCCGCATAAAACCATCGTGCTCCAGAGAACACTAATGAAGCAATTCTTGCTTTAGCAAATTCAGTCTGTGGAAAAATAGATTTACAAAAATTGTCTCAAGGAGTGTTGAATTAAAAAAAATAGACAAATTAAGAAAATAATCTTGTAATGTTAGTAAAAAAAAACAGATGAAGTTAAGAATTTAACAAAACAGTCCTAGAACATTAATGGTAATTAGCTTAAAGCTAAGAAATTAATGGGAGAATAATCTTAAAATGTTAATGTTGACTAGATAAAATAAAGAAATCTGTAAAATAAAAATCGAGAATACCAATAATAACTATGTTTAATTAAGAACTTAATAGAAGCACAATTTTTTAATATTAATGGCAACTATATTAAATCAAGAATAAAGTAGAAGAACAATTTTGTAATGTTAATGAAAAATAAATAAAAATCAAGAATTTAGTATGAGAGCAACCACAGAATATAAACAGACGTTAAATCAAGTCAGAATTTAGGGGAAACAACAATCATGAAATATTAACAAAGACAAATGTAAATCGGAATTTAGTAGGGGAACAATTTTTGAATATGAAACAAAAACTAAAGTAGAACTATCTTATAAAATAAACAAAGACTAAAGTAAATCAGAATTTCTCACTAATCAGAATTAAGCAGAAGAATCTTAGAGACTATCAACAAAGATTAATGAATATCAGAATATATTTGAAGAATAATCATAGAGTATTAAACAGACTTCAGTAACTCAGAATTTAGTAGGAAAACAATATTGAAATGTTAACAAAGATTACAGTAAAGCAGAGTTTAGCAGGAAAGCAACTCTGAATATTAATCATAACTAGATTAAATGAAGAATTCATTGGAAGAACCATCTTACAATATTACTGGCAAACAGATTGAATGAAGAATAAAAGGAAAACAATATGATAAAAACAGTAACTAGATTAATCGTGAATTTTGTAGGAAAGCAGCCTGGGGATAAAAATTGCAACACGACTTAATTTTGTAAGCAGAGAACCTGACAATTTTAGGCAAGTAGTGATCGATACTGATGTTGTGAAGGGACGAATCGACTAAACAAACACACTCGACAGTGAAAATTATGCGTTGACTTGAAGACGAATAATCAGATAAAAAGGAAGACCGGTGCAGACTGGTTGACAAACGAATTGTCACCTGTATAAAAAAAAAAAAAGATTCGCTATATTCAAAACTTTTTTTTCTGAGGATGGGGTATTTATCATTCTCCCTTTCCGACTTAATAATAATAATAATAATAATAATAATAATAATAATAATAATAATAATAATAATAATAATACTGGGAAGAAGAAGAAAAAGAATAAGAAGACGATGGTTGTTGTTATTTTTATAATCATTAATGGAAGCAGGTTTTGTTTTAACTTCAATTTTGAGTACCATCTTTCTTTATATATTTATATATATATATATATATATATATATATATATATATATATATATATATATATATATATATATATATATATATATGTGTGTGTGTGTGTGTGTGTGTGTGTGTGTTACTCTTGTATATTCCAGTAATAATAATAATAATAATAATAATAATAATAATAATCATCATCATCATCATCATTAATATTATTATTTTATTGTTAATAAAATGATTAGATCTGTGAAAGTGTTTCAAAGTAACGTAAGCCCTCAATGGAGATATAGAATCCCTAATTGCGTACTTGTAACACAGTACAACGATCATAGTAAAAAATAAACAGTTGGGAGCTCTCGGGGGCCTGCTCAGCCCCCAGCTGTATAAATTTGATTCCAATTGTTGTATTATATCACAAGTATACAAATGTGGATTTCATTCTAGATATTATTATCAACTGTCAATCTTCAGAGATGAGGTATATTAAAAGACTTTCTGTTCTAACAGCAAAGGTCAGTGAGACAGGCAAACTAATATCCTTTCTAGGCTAGGCTGAAAGGAAACAAGAAAAAGGAAAAGACAAGAAAGAGGGTGAGGCTTAATCCTAAAGGAAGCAAAAGACCTTTAGCCTCAAATAGCAGGAAAGTTTATAAGAGTCAGGAAACACAGAAGCAGAAAAAGATATCCAAGGCGTAATTTCTGGGGAAGGAGCTGTCACTGAGCCGCGTACTCCTGAAATAATTACCGGTTTCCAGATAATTATTTCAGGACCATTTCATTAGCGTTTGGTGGTGGTCCACGGGATCTCATTCAGGCTGAAAACGAGCAGTTCTCTTTGATTCACGCCAGTCCTTTCTGAGGACATTATGAGTTAGTTGATCCTTGGTCCAATGATAACTGACATGAGATTTTTTTTCTGAAGTTTTGGTAAAGCACTCAGGTCAACAGCCAAGTCACAATGCAATTTGAGATGAATAACTCTCAGTTTTAACAAGCAATTCCTGATTCAAGAATATCAGTGGTTAGCATGGAGTTCCTGATCATTAACTATCAACTGTCAAGTGTTAAATTCAATATCTATAAGTAACATTCGTCAGCATGCAATTCTCCTGCATGAATACCAGTTGTTTGCATGCAATTCCCGAACCATGAATGTTAATTGTCTGCATGTGATATCCAATTCACGAACATCAGTTATTAACTAACAGCTTCCGATACATAAATATCAATTGTCAGCTTGCAGTTCCAGATCCATAACGCCAGTTATCAGTATGCAATCCCGATGGATGGATATCAATTGCCAACATGCAATTCCCAAACGAAGAGTATGGATTGTCAGGCTGTAGTTCTGGTTCATAAATATCAACTGTCAGTATGCAATTCCTTATCCATAACTCTCATCTGCCAGAACGGAAAACCAGTGCATGATTAACAATTGTCAGAACTCAATTTCTAAACCAAAAATATCATTTGTGGATATGCAATTCCCGATAAAAACATATCAATGGTCAGTATGCAATCCTTGATCCATAATTGTCAGTATGCAATCCTCATCCATGAATATTAATTGTCATTATGCAATTCCAGATCCCACAATACCAACTGTCACAATGAAATTCCTGATCCATAAATTTCAATTATCCTCATGCAATTCCCAGTCAGTAACTTCAAATTATCAGCATGCAATCCCCAATCCGTAACTCTCAATTATCAACAATTCCCAGTCCATAAATCTTATTTGTCAATATGCAATTTTTGATACATTATCAATTTCTATATGAAATTCTCGACGCATGAAAACCAATTGTCAGTATGCAATTCTAGGCCCTTAACCTCAACTGTCAACATGCAATTGTCAATTCGTAATTATCAATAACCAAGATGTAATTCCCTATCCATGAATATTACCTGTCAGCATGGAAAATTCCCTGTCTAAAATAATTGTCGGTATGCAACTCCCTATCCAAAGATAATTGTCAGTAAGCAATTGTTGATCCATATTTATAAATTTTCAGCACTGCATGAAATTTCCGAGACAACTTTTACTTGTCACTGGTCGATATGCAAATTCCGGTATACAACTCTTATTCGCCTGTAAAAAATTCCCGACCCATTACTCTCAGTTATCAACTGTCTGTGTGCAAATCCTCATCAATAATTTGTAAACGAATAAAAAAAAAAGACGGAAAATGGAAGGAGTTTTGGTAAGAGCATGACAGACAGACAGCAAGTCAAAGAAAGACAACAGTAAAAAGAAAACGAAGCAGGTTTGAGTGGTGACAAAGAAAGGTCTGAAAGAAGAATGACCTTAAACGGGTTTGGTGACTTGTGTAGGAGCGAAAGACGACATTAGGAAGTTTCAGAGTTATTTAAAACAGCACCTTTTGCCCTCTTCTCTCTCTCTCCTTAAGTCAGGAGCCTAAAAGTTCCTTTGCCTTTACAGCAATGCGTTGGAATTCTATGCCTGCTTTTCGTTTTTCCTGACTTTTATAACCTTTCTCCCTTCGTGGCCTAGAAAATGGTAAAAGGCGTTTGGTTTTAGAAAAGATTTCTAAATGACAGCACACGCAGGACACTCCATTGTGAAAAACGAAACTTAATATCATCGCATAGCTTTTGTCCTTTTTCGTAATAATGTTATCAATAATGAATTTACTGCTTGTTTTATTACATGTTATAATTTTCTTTCCTTTACACGTGCTATTGATGTAACACGCATTTATTTTCTCAGAATCAGTCCACCTGTTCTGTAACAACACTCAGTTTTATTTTAAAAGGAAAATAACTTGCAGGATAAACTGAAGATAAAACACACAATAAAATGTAAACTAGGGGTTATAAAATTTTGAGTGTCTTTTGATAAAATAAACGTGCATGATATGAATTAACATGAAAGAGAAACTAGGTAAGATTGAAAAATTGAAGCATGTATTCATCTGTGTATTCCCAAAATGACATTAGCACCAAAAGCAAGAAAAACTTTTGCTTGGGAATTCTACGAAAGGCCTCACAGATTCTTTATAGTCTTGGTTCTGGGAAGGTTTTGTTACAGATGAGTGATATTTCTCTTTACACGAACCCGTTGGATCGGCTAAGCTTATGCATATCTTGCTCGACTGCAAGTCCCTCTTGGGTTTATAGAATATATTTTTGCGTTTTTTTTCTGGGAACGTTCGAGGTGCTTCTTCCTCGCTGCATTCATTTATTTGGCTATTTATATTATATTGATCCGTATTATTTCACCATCTAAAAAGGTTGACTGATGTTTGTGTGACTTTTTTCCCTCATGGAAAATTTGCCACTTCTTTCATAGCACAAAAACTTACGTAACTGGAAACCGCTATCCAGCAAAGCGACACGATGAGAGAGAGAGAGAGAGAGAGAGAGAGAGAGAGAGAGAGAGAGAGAGAGAGGGGGTGGGGGGTGGTTTCTGTTTTAAGTAACTCTGAAACTTCCCAATATCGTCTTTCGCCCAGACGCTGGCCACCGTACTTGGTTAAGGTCATGCTTCTCTCAAACTTTTCTTCGTCACCACTCAACCCTGGCTCGTTTTTTCCTGTCTGTCTATCTGCCTGCCTGTCTCTTTCTCCCTTTCCTCAAGCTCGTTTGTTTTCCGTCTTTTCTGGTGTTCAGTTCTTTCGCTATGAAGTTCCTATGCGGAATTTGTGGCTTTCTAGGCTGGCTCTGCAAATATCTTAGTGCCGATAATTATTTTATATCTGTGGTACTGGAAAGGGAGCCTAATGCCTTATTCTAGCCAGGCCGAAGAAAACTAGGAAAAGGAAAGAAGAAGGGGAGGGTTAGATTAACCACGAAAGAAGCGATATACCTGTCTCTTTCACATGGAGTTCATCTCTCTCTCTCTCTCTCTCTCTCTCTCTCTCTCTCTCTCACACACACACACACACACACACACACACACACACACGTAGGCTAAATCCGTTCCCTCATTGTACTGAGATGGATAAGTCTATAAACATATAAAACCCCATGAGAGAACATTTATTGTCCGACCCCATCTTAATAGATGATTTAACCTCAACTCGCAAGTCATGAACTTATAAAAGAATCTCTTGTTTTTTCGTCTTTTATCTTTTTTTTTTTTTAATTGAAGGTCTGCAACCCATTAAGGTTAGTTTTTGGCTTGCCAATATGTCTTTTTTTTATGGGCCTCTGAACAAGTCAATAAATGCAGTGCTGTGTGCGCTACCGAGGTGCCGTAGCATAGGTTCATTATGATTCTCACTCCCACGATCTTTATATCTTATTGCGAACTTTCAAAGAATCTTTCAGCCTTGTGAAAATTCTTCTTTTCTTCTGTGTCCTCATCACAGTGAACAAATCAACAACAATATCAATATTTTTAAAAAATTATAATGATAATTGCCAAAGTTCCATCTGTAGGGGAATTTGTTTGTCATCGATCTAATTTTTCAAATTAATAATAAAGTGGTAATGATACGTTCTTTTTATGAAAACTTGGAGCTACCAAAGCCTCCTTGAATTCTGTTCAAAATTCTTTAATCCTTCCATCTCTTCCTCCCACATGGAAAATGAGAATGCCTAAGAAGGGCTTCTTCGTCCTCCAAGCCCCAGAATTTTCATAAGATGTCCAAGGGTCCAGCTGTAACAAACTGTATCTCTCATCCTTTAAGACATAAACGTGTTCAGTGCAAGAGGGGCGCAAGGACTCGGAGCCTCCCTTCCTTCCTGCAAAGCATCGACTCTGTGGAATTTTAGCCAAGAGGAGGAGGCTTGGATGGGCTAAAAGAGCCCTGTTCCTTTTCAGTTTTATCTTAATAGAAAAGCTGACCGTAGAAACGGCCAGCCATGAAACTTTAATGGCTGATTAAGTAAATTAGAAGTTCCTCTCATGTATATGATGAGTCTTGTGCTATTTGTTTATCGTATTTTTTTCAAACATGTAACCAAGAAACTGTATTTAATGTTTCTCATGCAAATAATAAAAATAATAATGAACATGAAATTATTGTTATCATTATCATTAATGTCACTGGAGACTTAGGTTAACATTTACTCCATGACATCATCATGATGGAAAGAAATTTTTTCACCTCATTCCTTCGTGAATATCTGTCGAATTCAGATACCTTTTCATCACTGTCGAAATAAACTACCCTCACAATGGTGACGTAATATTAAGCCTTTTTACTTTATAGTCTGCAATACCCTTATGTGTTGCAATAACAGCAATGTTTCATTATACATGCAAAGGAGAAAAGCTGCCAATTCTGTTACCGAGATAACATATGAATAAAAGAATCAAGCAAAACAACGAGGACCGTCCACCAAAAGGCTATCAAATATGTAGGAATTTAGACAGCACTTTCTACCAGTGTCTGTATATCTTCAGATATCTTTTTCGTTCGGACGTATAACTGATTGTTCGCTTATTTATAAAGACCCTGATTGATGTCTTCCCTACTTTATAGGCATCAAGATAAACAACAAATGCTACCCATGTACACTGGAGAGGAGAAAAGGGCATTCAATGAGCGCATACCTCCGCCCATGGCTATTCTTAGGAAACGGGTAGGCATCTGACTGAAGAATTCTCATTTTGATGGGCAAAGTAACTTTAGGGCATGAACACAGGTTTATGTAGAAATAGTACACAACTGGCAGGTTGTTTCATAATTTATTATGTGTCAAGTTCAAAGATGTTTGAAAAGTGTGAGGCTGAAACTGCTGACAAACCCTGTGGCCGAGAAAAAAACGTAAGGAGTAAAAATCGAAAAAAGACATAACTACAAGTTGCTCGCTGAATATATTTAGAGAAGTCTGTACCTTCGTCTGCTTAGTACCGGATACTGCTGTAACACAATTGGATCTCTGCCAAGGTTTTGATAATTTATTCAAGCAAACCTGGCAATGCTGCGTGAAAGTTCACAGCATTTAACAACCAATATTTCATATTGATCATTGTATCCCTAAATCAAACAACGATGGAAAACGTAAGTTTGATGCAAATAAGACAATACGCCGGGTTCAAGATGTAAAATCTATTATATGCAGCGGAAATAATAAGTAATAAAGGTGTCCGCCATTAGGTTGAGAGATGTTGCCTCTGTATATAATATTCATCCTTTAAGGCTGAACATTTCTGAAAAATGTTTCGAGGATGACTGTGTCACTTTTAGTCACATAGTACCGACTTTGGTCACTTTTATGTAAATAATTTGGAATTTTGACCTCAGCGAATTTTTTTTTTTTTTGTAATATTTTATCTTTCTGGTGAGTTATATTACATCTTACAAGAACCAGTAATTAAATAATGATAAATAGCATCTGCTATTTCTGCCACTCTTGTAGATCCATTAACCATAATCTACTGCAAGGGAGAATTTAAGGCCTCAGATAATGACCTAATATGCTAAAAGAAGCCAACATGAAGGCATTAATGTAAGCAATTCATCAAATAGGGCACTCTTGAACTAAGTTCTCAGAGTACAGTGATGAATATTTTAAGGTTCTGAAAGCGCAAAGAGTAGGCTACCGCTGACTATAGCCCAAGCCAAAGAGGAAAGATTTTATCGTCATGACCAGGCAACATACCCTTAAGAAATCGGACGCACTGTTGACAAGTAGGAACCAGAGCTAGATATGGCAATTACTGTCGAAATCTTTAGGCTACCTTCTTCCAAAGTGGTGTTAGCCATCGAGACGAGTAATTGCTCTCAAATAACCCCATAATTAATGTGTGTAATATATAAATTTATGTGCATGTGTTTATATATATATATATATATATATATATATATATATATATATATATATATATATATATATATATATATATATATATATATATATATATAATATATCCTCTCTTTAAGTAAAGTAGTTTATGGAATGAGGTAGCTTATTCGACAATAGTTATAGTGATGAAGATTTTATTCAGTCCTAATAATAATGATAATATCCCTGACTTATCATCGTGCATACGCTGTTTTTACGAGATGCCTCAGTCTCAAACTCACCTGTGCACTATGTTTTACGAAAAACTAAGTTTCAAATTGCCAAAGAAAGCAAAAAGTAAATACACATAAAGAATAATAGAAATGAGCCAAGATAGTCTGTATGATGTTGAGATTATGACAGTGTACGTCGTCCGAAATTCTCTCTCTCTCTCTCTCTCTCTCTTTCTCTCTCTCTCTCTTTTGGATCATAAAAAAAATGCTTTTCATGAAAACGTACCACTATTATCGGAAGAAATACAATTGCTCGCATTCTCCAAAACACTTTATTATACAGTAATCGGATTTATGAGTTACAAAAAACGAATCAGTCAAAATAATTCTTTTAAAGGTATCTCTCTCTCTCTTTCTCTCTCTCTCTCCAAAAAAAAAACTTCAAAGATGGTCTGATAGTCTGAATCACGATCTAAGAGTCTGAATTAATAAAAATAGTGTAAAACTCGGTGAAAATCGTTCTTATAAAAGACTACCCCTCCCCAAGCCACCCCCCACCTCTCTCTCTGTCAGTATGCAGATTTGAGCCAAAAACAAATATATTCTCGATTAATCCCAGATTACCCTGCTATCCATCACGGCGCGTCAGGGGATGTCATTCTGAGCCATAAATAGAGGTGGATCTAGCAAGCAGGCGTAGCTGAGGCTTCAATGATAGACTCGTGGTAAACTTCGTGGTAAAATTCACATGATTGTCGTTCAAATGACTAGGATTTCCCTCTCAGGGCGGGGTCTTTACTCCGCTCCTTTTAGTAATGGTGACTGAAGTTTGATTCATTCAGCGGTCTTTTCTCTTTCTGGATAAATTCTAAAACCCTTTATGTTAAAGAAAAAAAAAATAATTCCTCCTTATCCATGAATGACTGGACATCTTAAGGAATAATCGTGGTATTCCGATATCTGACTGCTTGCTCCATATGCAAGTGCTCATTAGAAATATACAAAGATTAATAGGGAAAACTTGTATATCTCAGCTGTTATTACAGTCCTTTGCTTGTTTGTACTTTATCAGTCAGCTTAATTTACTGATGCAATGTTACCTTGAATGTCGTTTGGTCTTCATTTTATGACCTTTTCATCTTTCCTTTTTATGTGGTGTTTTGTTTTATTTTCGTCTTAGTGGGATACATGATTGTCTTGTTTGTTGACCCTTGTTAAGCTGGGCGTTCAGTCTATCCCAAACTTGCATAGGAGATTTGAGATACAGCACAGATCAAACTATTATATGTGGTCTGACAACTGACGATTTTGTTTCATTGTCAACGCTCTTTTCTTCGTTACTCAAAGCCTAACATTGGCTTCCGCCACCCATGACTGAAATACCTCTCTCAGAACTGTGGTGCGTCCTCCTTTTGTTTAAATTCCTGCTTCTGCCTTACTGTGGACATATAAGCTTTCACCATTTTTCCATCGTCCGGGAGCCTGACCATTAATTTTTTGGGCATTAAACTGCGCTTTATTCCTTCCCCTTTATCTAAATGTAAAAAAGTAAGTGCAGATGGCAATGAGACGAGCACCCTAATTCCCTTTTCTAGCCCAGCCCAGAAGAAAACCAGAAACGAAAAACAGAGAAGGAAGAAGGGTGGGGCTTAATCATGGAGGGAGGGACAGACTTTTCTACTTCTTAAAAATACAAGCTACAGTAACTTAGAAATTTAAAGTCACGTGATGATGGAGAAAAATTAAGTTTCTTATATTAAAATCGATTGCCTCGCTCAGGATATACGCTGATTAATTGATTTTCTGTTTTTTGAAGGTGATGTACAACCTTTTATTTTCACATTCACCAAGATAAAACAACTGAGTAGACTGCAACATCTGGCATTTGAACTTGCAAATCAAACAAGGGCCGTCGACGCCCGGGCTAATCGTCACTTTTAGAAATAATGCGATTCCCTCTCGGTCTCCTCCTTCCTGGATCCCACTCCTCAACGGGGATGATTCAGTGTGTCTACTACAACCGTTCCTTAAAAAGGCGACGGAAGAATCTTATGCAAAAGTTGTTTTATGGAGACTCTCAAGAAGACTTCGTCTCGCGCGTCCGCTATCTTATTGTTCATCTCGCATTTATCACTCATCGTCCGTCCGGTCTTCTACGGAATACCAGACGAACCATTTTAGGAAGACGAATTCGTCGAAGGTGTCGTCTTTTTATTGCCATTTTTCTAATGGAAAAAAATTCATGTAGTGCTGAGATAGGCGTAATCACTCTCATCTCTAATTGCCGCCGCCATTTAAGGCACCCTCGGCCAAGTGTTACTGGAAGCTTTGCCGCTGCGTTACCGCCGTGGTCACAATGGCTGGTTTGGTGTTACAAAGTTGTTATGCTGTTCTGGGCATTATTTTTTTCGTCACTTCAGAGTCGGCGAACAGCATTATTCTCTCAGGAACTCGTCGTGATTGTCTCTGTGGTATGTGATATGTTCATAATATTTTCTTTCGTTATGATTAATATGATACATATATTATTAATTTAATCAAGAGTGGATGGTTATCTTGTTGATATGTGAGATATTTCATTTAAAAGATTTTGTAATCTTGGTAATTGCCATTATGAACATGTAAAATATTTTACATATTTTTCTTCAAGCTAGAAGAATTATGAAAATTATGACATATGAATCTCATTGGGATCTGATGATTCTATACAGTATATCGAAACTAGAATTATTTTTTTATAATTATCTAGATTTTAGTCAAATTATCAATACTAAAACCTAATTTTCTGAATATTGCCATCGTTGTGGTATCAAGCAATTTATCTATATAAGTTGAATGTTTATGAAAATCAAAGTAAGCTGCAAAGTATTAATGACAGTTCTTGCCCTATGAAACTGAAGCTCAAGTAGAAAAAAAATTATTTTGAAATATTTGTTTTTACTTCAAAATTACTCACAGACTGCTATCACACATGTACAATAGTGATAAAAGATTGCATGATATCTTTTCTTCACTAAGTAAAGTGTGGAAATCTTGATGAAGGACGAAAAACAAATTTACTAGATGATAAATTACTTTACTGACAACGAGTGCAGTAAAGATGCAAACATGTTCGTTTGCATAAAGAACTAATTAGAAGAAAAAAGATACGCAGAAACAAATAAGCTTTTTATATCATCCCTTTGTGTGGCCAGATGTAAACTAGCTTCTATTCATACATACATACATGTATAAGTAAGAAATGACTGATCCAACACTAATCATTTACATAGAAAATCTGTCAGTCTGTAAATTTATATTATGTATGTAGTATGAATGTATGTATACATGTATAAGCTAACCCCTTTACATACATACAAACAAAATAAATGACTGACCTAAAACTCATTCGCATGCTGCTCAATTCATGTTTATTGTTATCAGAAAAAATGAAGCCATAAACAATAGGAATATTTGAATATACTGTATGCCTCAGCCGAATCTAAAATTATTTTCGATGTGTCTCATAGTACTGACTGAATGACCGACAAGAAGATGCCCCTCCCCCTCCCCTTTCTCCCTCATAACGCCCACGGCTTCCGTCCTTCCCCCCGCCCTTCCCCTCCCCGCCCAACAACAAAAAATCTTACACACCGAACTCACACTCGTACACATAACACTTAACAGAGACATCGCGCTCTTCAGAGAAAGGATTGAGATAGAATCTCTTAGTCAATGGACCTTCAGAAGTTTATCTGGTTCTTCGCCAATTCCAAGAGTCAAATGTCAGCGGACAGATACAGACTGCCGTGTTCAACAGACACGTGGCTGAGATTTAGAATTCTGTATGTAAACATGTCCAGAGAGAGAGAGAGAGAGAGAGAGAGAGAGAGAGAGAGAGAGAGAGAGAGAGCTGATGATGCTCGCAGTGTTGAGGAGAGTGAATAGGGATGCTGTGTGTGTGTGTGTGTGTGTGTGTGTGTGTGTGTGTGTGTGTGTGTGTGTGTGTGTGTGTGTGCTGTTTGCGATGGATGCGACTGGACAAGGAAAGAAATTTTCTGCTGATTAAACTTCTACTAAAGACTGTCGAAACAAGGATGTTAGACCCGTTTCGAAATCAGATTAATGCGGAATAGATAAAAGAGTTTTAATTCAGTGATATTATCTTTGCCATGATCTTACCTTTTTACCTGGACTTTCGCTTTACATTGGACTCGATGTAGAGATAGTTATGATGCTATCCAAGTTAGGGGTAACGAAGTCTGTCAACTGATTAACTGAACAATTCCATTAAGCAATACACTGAAAAGTGTTTGCTGATATTTGTCATATTTGACTTTGGTTCTCTTTTGTCTTTTCTTTTCATATCCAGGTTATTTTCTCAGCTTAATTTTTTTCCCTATAGGTTGTCAAATAACTCTCCATATCGGAGCTCATTAGTGAAATGCATATGACAATGTTAAGTGGGAAATAATCGTGTCGTTCGAAGACTGATTGTTAGCAAAACCATTAAAAAAAATAGATATTTCAGTGAATGGAAAACAGGCTTCTCCCGAGTATCAAACTTAGCAATTCAGGAACGTAATAATAATTGCATTTAACTGATTAACTTGTTCGATAAGACGACTGAGGTAAACATGTCTATTAATAGTTTGGAGAGAGAGAGAGAGAGAGAGAGAGAGAGAGAGAGAGAGAGAGAGAGAGAGAGAGAGAGAGAGAGAGAGAGAGTTTAGACGGAACGTGACATTATTTGTGCAATATTTTGTTTATGTGACTGAATGTTTGAGTAAAAAATCTTTGTTTATATACACCTTAGACCCAACGGCTAGAAATTCTTAGACCTTCTGAAGAGTCTGAGAATTTGAGCCTGATGGAAAGATCGCGTGTATTTGTGGATTTGTGTCTGTGTGCGATTTGCTCCTGTATGTATGTTCTTGGAAATCTGTGACTCATTCTTATCTGCCTAATTTTGAGCAACAATGAAAAAAATCAATGTTAACAGTAGAATTAAAAAACATATATAAAATCGGAAGAGATATATTATGCTCAAGATAAGCAAACAGGTAAAATTCAAAGAGGACGAAGCAGAAGAAATAAAGAAAGAAAGATAAGGAAGAAAAAGACAGAGAAGAAGAATAAGAATGTATGGATACAGGGTAGAAGAAGAAGAAGAAGAAGAAGAAGAAGAAGAAGAAGAAGAAGAAGAAGAAGAAGTGAGGAAAAAAGAAGTGAGACGAGATTAATCTGGGTGATTCAGACGCTTGTCAGCCTTGAGCCAACTTCTGAGACTGATGTGACTTGCCAGTGTCGGAAGTCATTTCTCACGGGTTCAAACAACTGCCAAGAGCGATGCTATGAGAGGATTCCCTCTCGCGTGGATGCTGCTCAATCGATGATTCGCTCAATCTCTTCGATTTTTTAGGTATTGGTTATTCGGATGCCATTTTTATATAACATTCTTTTTCGTTATTTAGTGACAACATGATTGAATTTTTTCAATACCGTTTTGACGCAATTTTCTTGGAATAGATTATATTTCCTTACTGTCTAAGAGCAAAGTGATTTGGGATTTTTGTTGCGTTTGTTGTCCATGCTGTTTTTTATATAATTTTCACGTAAAATTTTTTTATTTCGGAATTTTAATTGCAACGTGATTTACGATTTTCAATTATTTTTCCTCTCGCATCAATAAATCAACGAATCTTACCATTATTCTTTTCAGTACTGTCTTCCGGTATAATTTCGTAATGAATATTTTTTTTCGCCATTGACTAATGATAATTTAAGATACTAGTTCCATTTTGGTTATGCCAGTTTCATTTTGGTTATATTCTTTCCTTTGTATGGAATGTCGCCTTCTCAACGTATTCTCACAAAACAATTTGTTTTTTTGACTTGGTTTTACAGCAGCGAGGTTTCGGAATCGAGTTCAGCGATGCGCTGAATTGTTTAACTGACTATCATAGGGATTCAATAAAAAAGATTTAGAATGGAAAATTAGATTTTAAAAATGAAAGGAAGAGAAAATAAAGGAAAGATTAAACACGCTGCTGTGTATTGAGACGTAATGAAAACTAAACAGGTAAACAGAGAGAGAGAGAGAGAGAGAGAGAGAGAGAGAGAGAGAGAGAGAGAGAACACACCAAGACACGGTGAGATTAAAAAAAAAAAGGGAGCACCGAGGAACCATACTCCCCCTTTCCCATTTTGTGCTACGATGTGCTAGAATTATCTGGTTGTCAACATAAAGACTGGGGAAAATGCAGTTGTTAATAGAGAGAGGGCATTAAGCTCTCCTGAACCATAATGCAACGCCAAGCTTACTTATCCAAGGAGACAAAAAACGTGAGAGAGGCGTCACAGTGATAAACCTTCCCTTGATCTACTTTGAAACCCGAGTCTCTTCATTTTCGTGGCGTGAGGCGGCGGTTTTGCAGCGTCTGTATGTGTTGTGTGTGTGTGTGTGTGTGTGTGCGTGTTGTGTATGTTTATAAACAAAGGCTCTGGTTAAGCTCTACTGTAACGCAACACGTTGTTGCGCTGATGCCAACAATGGCTCGGGAATTAAGGTAACGAAAACTTATGAAAATAGTGTAAACAATTACAGGAAAAGGGGAAATCTACAGAGAATTGTTTCACCACTCTAGGCTACGCCCCGTTGTGAGGTCATCCAGAGGGGGATATGTCATTGTAGTTCATTTCCGGATCGGCATTTCGTCATCGGTGTCGACTTTTTGTTGTATGAATGAGACAGGCTTGTTTGTTACAGAGGTTTGACATCATGACTGGGAAACGTAGACAGTTTGTAAGGTAAGACTTTAGGTGCAGTGTTTCAAGAAAGATATTTCGGCGGTGCCCACATTTTTATTTGCTCGATTACAATATTCTGGAGATAATGGAAAAAGTGATCCTTTAATTAAAATAGAAACGAATTAGCGCACATTACCAGTGGTCTAAGTTACCCAGTGATTGAAACAAGAGGATTAATGGAAAAAAGTACTGAGCTATGAATTGTACAGGCTACAATGGTTTCTCAACTTCTTTATTTACAGAAAACCTCGAAATCCTTAAGGAAATATATGGAGAAATTCCCCCTCTGCAGTGGGAATCGAACCCAATTAACAGGACACTGTGGCCAATGCAATACACAGAAATGTTGAATGTGGTCTGTATCTCCTATAAATTGAGGTAGGCTATATACAGTATCTATATTAATCGATAGATGAAAAGTTTATTTTTTGCAGGAAAAACTAAGTTTATAATTAGAAATGCTGTCATCAAAGAGATCAAGTCTTATTGTTACGAGGTTTTTTAAATAAGTGGCTATCAAAATGACCAAGAAGAATTTCAGAATTTAAAAAATGTGGTTCTACCTGCAAAACTTGGAATTCAACATTTCAGGCAACACTACATATCGGTACGGATATTAGGAGTCTCTCTCAAGGAAAAAAAAAAAAAAAAATAGGAGCCCAAATCCAGCCATCTCTTACGGTGAATATCCAGAGTCTCATTTTAAATCCACGACAAACAACGGCTAATTGGCAGTCCTACTAGATTGTCAAGAGCAATTACATGATCAGATAGCGCAATACCCGCGCTCCTTTTTCGGCTGATCTCCTCTGGTTGTCTCTACCTTAACTGTAAGTATTTGGGACATACTTACAACTCAGCGAGAGTCTCCTGACTGATGACTTCCAAAAGGTAACGTTAGGTAACGTCCGAGAAACTGAGATGTGTAAAAAGAAAAAAGAAAGAAAAAAAAAAGGAATCGCGTTCTAGAAACTCGAGTACAAATAGATCCCACTTGAACAATTCAGATGTGAAAGCCTTTTTAGCCCGACCGACTGGAGAAGGATCAGATAGTTATGACTGATATTAGGTGATGTTGATGTCTTTGTCAAGAGGAGTAACTGGGGCGGATTTTAATAATTATGAGGTATGTTATCATAATGCAAACACTCACCAAATATTAACACCCCCCCAAAAAAAAAATTACCTCCAACAAGAACATGATTGTATGAAAAAATTTTGGGGTACTTAACCGTTTCTGTCACTGTACACCGGAGGTGACATTCACACAGCATCGGCACGTCCTAATGATATGCAAGGGCATGCGGCACATTTATTTAAAGCTCCTTAAAGTCGCAAATTAGAGCCAGACGTCCACTTTTTTTTTTTTTTTTTTTTTTTTTTTTTTTTTTTTTTGTCGACGGAACAGGTAGAGCGAGGTGGGGCTCTTCAGGGCCGGTTTTCTTCCTTCGCTGGTTATATACCCAGGACCAGATGTCCCGGTTAATCTCAATAGATCAGAGATACGCGACTATCACAGCTGCCTCTGCCGGTTTATTATTAGCCGTGACAAAAGACGAGAAACGATACTGCCCGCAAGTAAAGTTTCCCGTGGAAGCCTTTGATGTATTGTCTCGCGAGTACACGCACACACACACATAATATCTCTCTCTCTCGCACGTAAACAACATGCTTTATTTCATATATGTAATATACTTACAGTTAATTGAATATATACAAATTTACAAATCTATCAAAAGACGACAGCCCTTTCATTAAATCCTGCGTTACGTGCAGTTGTTAGTTAACAATCCATAATATTTATGTATACAAACACACACACACACACACACACACACATATATATATATATATATATATATATATATATATATATATATATATATATATATATTAAATATATATAAACGTGTTATGCGTGTGTGTGTGTGTGTGTTCCAGCATAACTCTCAAATGCATTGAGCAATTTTCAACCAAACTTGGTATGCATATCTAGAAAAGAAAACTGTGGGGTAAGACCTCACTAGCACCAAAGGGAGAGAGAGAGAGAGAGAGAGAGAGAGAGAGAGAGAGAGAGAGAGAGAGAGAGAGAGAGAGAGAGAGACAGGTTATCGCTTGTCATTCAGAGTTTCCACAGGCAGTGCTGGGTTGGTCAACTATTATATATATACTGTATATATATATATAGAGACAGACACAGACACACACACACACACACACACATATATATATATATATATATATATATATATATATATATATATATATATATATATATATATATATGTGACACACACACACACACACACACATATATATATATATATATATATATATATATATATATATATATATATATATATATATATATATGTATATATATGGATGTGTGTGTGTATTCCAACATAACTCTCAAATGCATTGAGCAATTTTCAACCAAACTTGGTATACATATGACTTACTATCTAGAAGACAACTGGGGTAATATATCACTAACACCAAAGGGCACCAAAGGGCACCAAAGGGGATGGGGGTGGGAAGGGCTTCCCTGAAACAGAGCAAATTCTGCCTGTAGACTTAGTAACTAAATAAACTCTACAGGTTTATCATACCTCATTTCGTTATACATATGACTGGAAAAGAATACTACAGGGGTAAGGCATCACTGGCAACATGAGGGGTGAGAGTGGAAAGGGGAAGACGTAAAAATAACCGAAAACGACAGATAATAGTGTCTAATCCACAGTTTTCGAGGTTGCTGAGATGAATAGTGGCACTCCTGATGCCATCTAAGTCCAACTTCAGCCTGTTAGGAAGGGGTGTGAGAAGGGGTGAAAAATAAAATGTCAAAAATGATAGATATTATTGACTAGTCCATAGTTTTCGAGGTCACTGAGATGAATAGTGACACTCCCATTGCCCTTTAAGTCCAAGTTCAGCCCCGATAGGAATGGGGGGTGAGAATGGGTGAAAGCTGGACAATGTAATTGAAGCAACTATCTTAACAGGAGAGAGAGAGAGAGAGAGAGAGAGAGAGAGAGAGAGAGAGAGAGAGAGAGAGAGAGAGTTTATCAGTTGTCATTCAGAGTTTTCATGGGCAGCACTGGGTTGGTCAACTATATATATATATATATATATATATATATATATATATATATATATATATATATATATATCACATATATATATATATATATATATACATATACAGTCACGTATACACATATATATATGTATATACATATACATATATATACATGCATATATATATGTACAGTCATATATATATATATATATATATATATATATATATATATATATATATATATATATATATATATATATATAAATATATATATATATATATACTTTTACGGCATAGTTTTCTCTTATACAATTTTAGTTAAAAGCAATTGCTTTAGAGGCATCATTAACTTAAGATACCTGCAAGAAACTTATTGATGCCACTAAAGCAATTGCTTTTAACGAATATATGTACATATACATACACACACACATATATATACATATAAATGGATGTGTGTGTTCCAGCATAACTCTGAAATGCATTGAGCAACTTCAGCTGAACTTGGTATACATATGACTTACTATCTGGGAAAGAATACTATGGGGGTAAGACATCACTAGCATCAAAGGGCTGGTTGTGCCCTTAGACTTAGTAACTAAATAAACTCTACGTGTTTATCATACCTCATTTCGGTATATATATGACTTACTGTCTGGAAAAGAATACGGTATGGGGTTAAGACATCACTGGCACCCAAGGGGGTGGGGGTGGGAGGGGGGTGACGTACATAACAGGAGAGAGAGAGAGAGAGAGAGAGAGAGGAGAGAGAGAGAGAGAGAGAGAGAGAGAGAGAGTTTATTGGTTGTCATTCAGAGTTTTCTTGGGCAGCGAAGGGTTGGTCAGCTAGTATATAATATATATATATATATATATATATATATATATATATATATATATATATATATATATATATATATATATATATATATATATATTTATATATATAATTGTCAGGAACATTTTTATACGATGATAGTCTATGACTATTTAATTAGTTGAAACACGGTTCATTACATTATTGTAATGCCATAGCTAATTGTCATTAATCTTAGTAGTGGTAATAGCTGGACCAGTTTCATCATCCGTAGCTACATTAGTTACAGCACTGATATGCGTAATACTATTTTCGATCCTTCCAAAACTCGGAGGTAATGACGGTAAAATCCGAATTGATGACGAGGCGCTACAGATTCATTATAGTTTCAAGAAGCTGATGTTATGAGAAAAGTCCACTTGCAACATCGCGTCTTTTGATGTTCTTTTTTTACCTTAAATAAAACTTTTCTCTTATAATGAAAAGTCAGAATCCATTGTTAACCATTGATAAGGGGCAATTAGAGAATAAGTCAATGGAGAAGTTAAATGTGTCGGGAAGTACCTGGCGGAATGATGAAAGTAAAATATGAGGAAAATTTTTGAGACGACAAAATTACAATACGAGTTTAAGGGAAATTCTAAGTAGAATTTCCCTGACTGACCATTTTCGTTTTTATGGCGCCTTTTCTAGGCATATGTTCGCTCTCTCTCTCTCTCTCTCTCTCTCTCTCCTTTCGACGATGACTCAGAAAGCTTTTTTGTTTTTGCTTCATTAGAAATCGGAATACATCACCCGTTCGTTGTCTTCCCACTGTTTCACTCCCACCCTTTTTTGTAGATTTATTTACTAGTTCTATCCTATTGTAACCCAACTTCCAGCATTCCTGAAGTTGATAAACTCGTTATGGACCATTAGGGACGCTTCTTATCGCCCTATTTATAACCATTTGTCCCCCTAATTAATAGGTATGCATCACTCCATCTTTCGCTACGTATCATCATCATTAAAGCCGTGGCCTTGGGAATTCCTTGTGAGAAAAGTAAACAAAGGTTCATTGGCCCTTTTGGATTGATTGATTGATGTTTTTTACTCGGTCTGACGTTGCCTCGGCTATGTTCCTCGATGCCGTAACACCCTAGAACTTGGAGTATGTTCATTGTTTATGTTTACTTCTAATCATCTGGAACAAGAAAGAAGACAACAAAAACAAAAAAATATTTTTAGTTTCAAGTAATTTTCGGCTTAAGAACAGTTCACAATAAAGTAGACATCAATTTTTTTGAGGAGCATGATCTTGATTGCGTTTTATTCTAAACCGAAAACCCTACAGTTGATCACAGCGGTGCGAAAAGGTTTAGGCCCTTTCCCTGTATAGTTCATGGTGCACCTCTTGACTTAAGTACTGATTATGTACCTGGTCGGTTGACTGCGGTAGATCGTAGCCTCAATGGTAAAGGGATGAATCTAGAGAAATGATCCCAAAATACCTGCTGAAAACCGGAAGGTTAACATTCCCTGGAGCCAGTCCCTCTAGAGCTTCTTAGAATGTAGTAAATTAGTTTGCAAGCAAAAAAGTACCCAGAACTTGCATTGCTGCTTGTTTGTGCGCTGTCAAGAATGTGATGTTAAGCGAACCTCGAGTATTTGAAGTCAAAAGGCAAAATTTTGACCAACATTACTTAACCACCTCTTCGTCTCTTCTTCTCAAATGCCTCGAGAGACACACCTGGGCTAAAGTGCGCCTAACGAGGAAATAATGCTTTCTTAGGCGCATGTGTGAGATATGTTACGACCACGTCCAGAAAATAACCGGGGATTCAGGAATTTCCCAGAAGAAAACACGGCGATAAGAAAATATCTTTTACAGAACCTGTTCATGATAAAGGATCTCGGTTTTTGTTCGCCTTGTATTTATTTGATTCCTTTCTTGTGTTCAACAGGTGTCCTTGGGTGGTGGCTCTAAATTGTTTGGTCACTGGACATCTTTTAAGAATGGTTGATAGTAACAGCAAACACGGTAGTAGACCTAGTAATAGTGACATAGGCCTACTGATAATGATGATAGGAGCTGTAAAGGGCTAAGCAGTTGCTTCTAGTGTTCAAGCTGGAAAAGGGGAATCGTTTTTCTTGACATCGACGGTTTGAGAAAATTTTTCAGTCAAATAGGTTTATTATGTTCAAATGAATTACATAACAAATTATTTGATACTTCTTTGGATAAACAGGAACCACAATGAACACTATAATATATATATATATATATATATATATATATATATATATATATATATATATATATATATATATATATATATAAATAATTATATATATAACAATGTGTATGTATATATTATAAAGCATGGAAAATTTTACATCCATATGCGTACATTTACTTAAATACGCACACGCGTCAGGATACAAACTCCCGCACTCAGGTGAAATAAAGATAGCACACTCGAAATAGCTAACTGGCTCCTAGTAGATAAGAAAGCAGTTAATCGTACGGAATGGAAACGAAATTGAAGTTGATAATGGTCACAGACACAGGAAGATTTGTAGCGATGTAAATGACCGAAACAAATCACTGAAACCGAACCAGAAGTGACTGTGAAGGAATTCGCTAATGTTGGCCAGCTGTCTCATTAGGAGAGAGAGAGAGAGAGAGAGAGAGAGAGAGAGAGAGAGAGAGAGAGAGAGAGAGATTCCGAAATTGAAATGTAATAAGAACCAAGTCAATTTCTTCGTGGCCATTTTAACAGTTTCAGGTCATGTCCCAGTAATCTAGATTAAAAATAATGGTTGGGACGATAACGAAAAAAAAATACAATAAAATAAACAAACATAAAAGTCCAACTAAAGCTGTGTTTGGTTAACGGGTTGACAGTTGAAGTTTATCTTAGGTATGATTTCTTCGTGCTTGCGTCATATGCAGGTATACTGTTTTGATTCGTGTATGCTTAATATGTTTATTTCAACAGATCATATCTGCATAGTTCCAGGCTCGGGGAGCTGAAGTTGATTTTACTGTCAATAAACTTTGAGCAAATCAGAAGTCCCAATTTAGTTTTTATTTTTAATATCATATCGTCAAATGAGCTTTAGTGGCCAATTTAGATCATGTTCTTATTTTGAATATCACTTTGAAGGCGCTAGGTTCATTTGAAGTCCAAACGAATTGTAAGTTTTTTTTAAAGGGATATTAATGTAGTTTGAGTACATAAAAGAATTCAGCGAATTCTCTCTCCTTTCCCTCTCTCTCTCTCTCTCTCTCTCTCTCTCTCTCTGTATAGTAACACTGAGCACATGACTGGCAATACAGCGTCGTCTAAAAGCCCGTTAGTTTTCATATGAAAACAAAGATACATACTCATGTAATATAGTGCCTCGCTGCTGGAAGTGGGAAAAGGATACATGTAATATTAGGCGTTCTTTAACGTTACACGTTTGAATATTATAACCCAAAGATCTGGCCTTGGAATTGTGATTTACTTGTGGGTGACGGGTTAGGCTAATCCCAGTAGTAACGACTAAAGTTACCTTATCTAAGTGGCAGGTTAGACCGCATTCATTTGCGGAAATTTATGCTAACCCCTTATTAAGGATGATTTGGCTATCCTCCTTAATGGAACAGGTTAGACTAATATCCGTTGCAGGGTTTTAAAGTTCTAACTACCCTCTCCTTGTATTACGATTTGCCATGTATGACACAGGCAATTTATCGATCTTCTGCGTCTGAGATTAGTCTGTGACATGTCAAGGTACCTATACACCTTCGAAACGACCGACCATTTATCATGTTATAATCTATACTACTCTCACATCAAAATATTCTAAGTCTCTTAGGGGATAGGGTAACAGGTGCTGTACTTGTGCTGAGCTAGATTAGGGAGCGCCAGGTTAAGGTCAATTGCAAGGACATTGCGAAACATTTCATTATGAAAATTTTAATCTTATCAACACCTCACTAAAAAAAAATCACTCTGTATCTAGCTTACTACAAATTTACGAGTTCAGGAAGTGATTCTGACATGTCAACAAAATATTTTACCATATAATCTGAATTGAGACTTTTTCACGTAATCTGGGTCAAAACGGTTTTGGTCACTGATTCCTACAATATATTTTGGCTTAATTAATTTGGATTAAAGGAGGATGTAACTATAATCATGAAAAATTAAATGAGACATTCACTCAAGCTCTGCATTCTTTACAAACACTTTCACAGTCTACATTCATAAGGTTACATACAAAAAAATTTGAAAACTGATAGTGCAGTAATTTGACCTTTGATGAAAGCCCGCTTCATAAACAAACGCAACTAGGACAGTTGATTTATATATAAATGTCCTCTTCCAAAAATGTTGGAAAGAAGGTAGTTACTATCCTCATCTCGGCCACTTGAAGAAATGCAATAGGACTACTTTTCCTATTTGCTATTCTAGGCGTTTATTTCATTCTTAGGGAAACAACACGTTTTGGAGTCTACAACAGAATGGCAGTTAGTCTTTAGTGTGGAGGCCCTTGCTGATGCTGTTCAGTCTGTGTTTATTACTGAAAAACTGATCCAAAGGCAAACAAGTAAAGGAAACGATGCTTTATGAAAATAAAACGAATTTGTAGAAAGACAATAAAATTCATGAATTAAAAGACGTGGGTGATTTGGGATAATAAAGCGAGGCAGGGCATGAAGCAAGTGACAAATGATGGAGACTTGGCAAGTCTCTCTCTCGTCTTTTCTCTCTCTCTCTCCCCCTACCCCCTATTTTCTCTTTCGCCCCTCCTGGCCTGTCTTTCCTATCATGAAAACTGTCTGGCTGTCCTGTTTCTATTAATTATTTCTAGAGTAATATTTTCCGAGAAAACTCTTTCTTTCACTCTTACTTAATTGCATTTCCTTATAGCAAAAATTTATGAACCCTAAGGAACTTTTGCATTTACCCAATGTCAGATGTTTATAAAAGGTATATCTTTAAGGAAGTTTAGAAGAGAGACATCGACATCATCAGAAAGCACCATCAGAAAAGTAACAGATTAGTCAACATTTTAGTCTCTGAGTTTAGCAAATATGGGACTTGAATGCTGGCCTTTCTGAAGAAATATTAAAGGACCTATAATTTGAATTTTAGCTCATTTATAGTATTTCGGTTTCTCTCTAATCACTTTAATCTTCGTAAGCATTTCATTTTTAGAACCGACTTGATGCTTTTAGTAACAAATTTATGATTCAAAAGATGATAAAACTGCAGAGAACACAGCTCTTTAAAAGACCTGAATCACTATTTTTGAGAAAAAATGAACAGTTTAAGATCCTGAATTACTTATTGACTATACAGTCTCAAAAAAATTTCTGCCACTTAAAAGGAAACGTTTTGGGATCTATAATAAAAAGCTTTTCCGTGACCGCCATTTTGCATTGCTTGCATAAGGCTGGGTTTGATTTAATGAACAGATGTATCATCAAAGGTACTGATTCACATACTTCAGTTAGATTCGCTAAACTGCTCCCCAGTTGCGGTGATCGGAGAAGGATATTACCAATTTCTCTTCGAGGAAACAAAGCTAGAATTTTAGTAAATAAAAGAGGAAACATATCGGCAAGAGAGGGCATTGCTCTTTCAGGTTTGTACGAAGAGAGAGAGAGAGAGAGAGAGAGAGAGAGAGAGAGAGAGAGAGAGAGAGAGAGAGAGAGAGCCAAACGGGTGCAAAGACAATACTCAACCCATTATGACTGGGTAAGAAAAACAGCAATCAAAATAATTAGTTTGCAACGAGAGGTCTGTTTACTTCTTCGCTTGGTTTTTCTTCATCACTCAATCCCACAATTCATGTGTCTAGCCACAAAAACATTTGTATAAATATCATTAAACTAATTTTCTTCGACTAGTAGAAAACTAAAAGTGATGTGAATATCATAATTAAAAAACAGGCTGCACTGTAGCCGTTTTTACCAGTGCGCAGCGTGACAGTTTTTTTTAATGATTGCAGTATTCTATTGAAAAAGTATTCTTGGATATAGACTTTCTCTTTGATATAGACTTTCTTTTTAAGGCCCTGGTTTATTTCAATGGATTCTTTGCTACCACCAAAATAAATCGTTTAAATCTTCACCAGTAGTCTTTTGGATGCATTGCACAAGGAAAAGCATGATATATGTATGTATGTGTATATACATATAAATACATACATAATCTATATATATATGTATATATATATATATATATAGTACGCTATATATTAGCATTTATATAGTCATTAAAAATATTTTTACTAAAAGCCCCTTAGCCTAAAGTACAGTCAACTCATTTAGAAGAAAATTTAACTGCGAAAACAATTTGATCTGCACTGAGGGATTACTAAAGTTGTGCATTGACCCAGAAAGGTCAAAATAGCCTCCTCTAACCTGGTCAGCCATCCTAATTATTCAATTAAGACATTCTCTTCTTATGATCATCTCCTGAATATAAGTAAATTTATCAGAATTTGTTTTCATGTCTTTAGTCAACAGAGGTCAAAATTCCCCCGTCACCTAAATGAACCGTTCATATTCATTGACTGTAAACTCTGCACCGTTAAAACAGGATTATCATGACCCTTTCTTTTGGTTTGTCATCCCTTCTGTGAATATAAGAGCCTCGGAATGGTCGTTTTTTTGGTTGTGCAGGCTATGAATATGCAAATCTAGGAACTCGTCACTTTGTTCTCTATTTTCAATAGACAGAGTAGGCACAAATGGATTTAGATATTATCCATCTTCCTCATACCTTTTGACAGTATGCAAATGACCCTCTTGCTCAGATGGGACACAATGTGTCAATTTGATACGCGGAAAATGTGATGCCTATGTCGAGAGTGCTAACTTAAAGTGTCACTCTTATTTGACAGCTTTCAGTAAGGTGTCCAAGCAAGTCAATTTCTCATCAGTTTATGCTCAAATTGTGTCTATTCATGGCTGACAGTTGCTAAGCCTTATATCATCACGCTAAAGTAATGCTATTGTTAGTAAAGATATCTCCCTTCTGAGAATTGCAGAATGGAATTTTATTATATTTTAGGAAAGACAATTTACGAAATGTTCTGTTGAAAGTACTTTTTTTCTTATTAAGGGTCTCTAACACGAAAGAGTATTAAAATATTTGATGTAAATCAGACATATTGTGCACCGAGCAAGATACCTATTTTAGGTGACGTTTACTCACTCTCCAAAGAATTTCTCTTGCTTGATGCTCAGAGATATTTCTTTTCTACTTTTTCTTTATTTGCATTTGAAGCTACAGACTTTGCATCATTGATGAGGTCAGTAAATTGTTAGTCTATTTAAAGACATCTGTTTCTGTATTTCTTTTAAAGATACTTTAATTTAATTTACATTTTGAATGTAAGTTACGGTCATAACGAGAGAGAGAGAGAGAGAGAGAGAGAGAGAGAGAGAGAGAGAGAGAGAGAGAGAGAGAGAGAGAGAGATTTACCAGTAAATGGCTCCACCGCTCGGAGGTTAGGATGTTACATTATAGGGAGAGAGAAAGAAGTGGGTTGGGATTACGGAAAGGGGAATGCACCAAAAATTCACTATCACCTCCAGAATATAAATATTTGTCTGCATTTCGACCTTTCAAGTTCCGTAACTATTTTATCCCTGGCTATTCTTGAGAGAAGAGCACAGTTATAATACTACCTTACAGCATTTCAGTTCGCCAAAAGAATATGATAAGCGAAGAAAGTTGTTTTACATCTCTTTCGCTCACGGATTATTCTGAGATTTAAGTCCTTGGCGTCTGAGCAATGCGCCATACCCTCCCTAACTGTGAATCTTACAATATTCAGAACTGAGTACCTGGGAGTGACCGAATTTACTTGCATTTTTCCCGGTTTATTTAAAAAAGTTAGGATCATTACAGAAAATTACAACTTATAATCCCGAAGCTTTGGCAAGACGGAGGAGAGGGAAACCTACAAAGTTCAGGATTGACGGGTTAGCAGAATTTTTAGAAAGAAGGGACTAAAACCCAGGAGGAAAACTTGGTCATGCGAGACAGAGGACTCGGTATACATAAAAGGCATACATGGGGACAGAAAGTGATTTACCTTTGAACTACAGTGAAAAACACAAAATTGAAGTGCTCGTGCGAGAGGTGATCATATGAAATAACTGATATAATGGCACTGCTTCAAAATCTTGTGGAAGTTAGCTTTCGATGAATGATATTCGGGCTTTGAAGGCAAAATGACCAGGGGACTAATAATTCTTACTTAATTTTTAAGCATGCTGTTAGGATAAGTGTAAATATTAAAATGACACACTTCTGAGTTAATGTATTATGAACAGCGATTATTGTACTTACATTTTGCATTTGCACGAGGCCTTGGGCTGAGGTAGAGCATATTATTGAGGTAGAGTATATCATTACTTAAGAAGAAAATCCTTTCTTGTACATGTCTCGTTAAACGTGATGGCCGTATCATCAGAGAAGTATATTATAAGAAAAATTGAGACTACTATAAATCAGATTCTGTTGACGCACCAGTAATTTTTAACAAGACTTGTTATTATTATCATAAGCTAAAACAACACTGCCACTGATTATAATTGCGCTGGTATCTATTCTACATCTGGCATTATTTTTGCTAAAATTATTATTGTAAATAGCGTAGTTCATGCGCTTTTTCCTCATTTCGGCATTTAAATAGTAGTGTGCGGGTCATTTGAAAGACGGTACGTACTTGTTACTATTAAATTATTATTATGATCAGGATCATTTTACTTACAGGGCATCACATGACTTTCAACAAGGAACTCCAGCCATCGCGTTAACCAAACACATGTCCTGTGTTCCGCTGCCTTTACCATTAATCATCGTTGTAGTTAGATTACTTGCTGAACATTCACCCCCCTCTTAAAAGATACACAAAACACCATTCCTGAAATACTCCCGTTGGCAGTAGTAAACAACCCTACGAAGAAATAGCCCACGCCCTAGGCTATTACGAGCAATTACCTAACTCTGTATTCTTCGCCGTCTATTTTTAGGGTGTTTACTTATCTTTTTTCGTTTTTTTTTCGAGTGGGTCAGGTGTGTAATTCCGCGAGAGGCATGATGTAAGTAACCAAAGAGCAACTTTCTGTTGTCCTAAGAAGGCGCTTCATGTTAGCAACCAGAGAGAATCTGTAACCCTCATCAATGCGAGCTACAAGCAATAAAATTTGCGTAACCAAAGAACTCCTTTAACCTAGGAACGTGCTCGATACTGTCGGCAACCAGAGAGAATATCTGTAACCCTATGAACGAGCCCTGTCTTACATGTGATTACAGAGCATCTTTCTATAATCTCACAAAAATGCCCCATAATGTAAGCAACCGAAAAGCATCCCTGTAACCTTGTGTAAGTAACACAATGTAAGCAATCACGGAGCATCTCCGTAAACCAATGAACGAGCCCCATAATGTAATTGTGAGAGAGAAAGGGTCTTATAACGTTCACCGGGAGAGCATCATTGTAACTGTGTGAACATTCCACATAATGTAAGTAACCCGAGTATCTCTGCAAACCCTTGACCTTCCCTGCGTATTACAATTTTTCTCTAGGTTTGTGAATGTTCTCCATCCCTCTCCCCTCTCTGCGTCTCCATCTTCTTCCGCATCCCTTATCGTCCATCACTGCTTGATGGAGGAACGGGCAAATATTATTGCCGGTAAGTTTTCAAACGCGTATATGATAGCCTTTTGGGAGAGCCTCTTGAGCCTAATAAAGCAACGGTGTGACTGGAGTGATTCCGTTGGTGATGGATGGGGCCGGGCGAAGGTTAAGCGTTTGACTAAGGCCTCTCTCTCTCTCTCTCTCTCTCTCTCTCTCTCTCTCTCTCTCTCTCTCTCTCTCTCTCTATATATATATATATATATATATATATATATATATATATATATATATATATATATTTTCCTTTTTTTTCCTTGTATGCAGGTTTTTAATAGAAAACTGCGTTTTTACTTCCCTCTCTGTTATTGAAGAATTCACTGTTTTATAAAACAACGGTGACTCATTCGGCGAAATTAAATTAACATATAAGTGATGTAACATTAAAAGCGGTTGGAATCTTTGAAATAAGAAGCAATTATGCAACAATAGGAGCTGCCATGGCGCTGACTGGTCGATTAATTTAATGGCCATTTATATGTTTGTATTTACTAACATTAAAAGTAGCGGGTTGCTGCATACAGGATCATGGCAGGTTTCTATAATTTGTCATACTTCTGTTCTTGATCGAGATTTTAGAGCAAAAAACAAACAAGCAAACTTGGCAGTAGCGTAATATCGGGTTTACACGAACTTTCGGTGCCTCTCGCCTTTCACGGTTCTCGCAGCAGTTGTCTAATTCAGTGCCTAAATCTCTTTCAATCCTCACAGTCATCCTTTAACCTCAGGAAGAAAAGTCCTTTGTCTCCTTCAGTCCTAAAATATGGACTTCTTTGCCGTCGTCCCTCTTTTCCCGAGCCTCATAATATGTTTCGTTTTGAAACGGCAGTTCTGTCATAACAGAGAGGAACGGGGTCCGTCACAACCATTGTAAATATATTTTTCTAAGCGAAGGTAAGTTTTTTTCATCTGTTTTACCAAACTTGTTTCCCACAACCAAAAGAAAGGTCGTACTTTGCCTATGGTGGTTACTTCAATATAAATAAGTTACAACATGTAGACTACTAGTCACAAGTTACAAAATAGTTGGCAATGCTGTACGGCAGAATGAATACCGTTCTCTTTGGAAGTCATGTTCGGATATAAGAAACTAGCTCACATAACAGTTAAAACAAAGAGAAAATTACGTTAGTGTAAGGTAAAGGGGAAAGGTTGGGGATGGGGGGGATACTGGTATTATGAAAGACTTCCAGGCGCTCTCAACATTCCATAGTCATTCTAGGTAATTACTGTTCAAAAGCAAGCTATCTCTTTCCTGCAGAATTTGTCATGCCACAGCATCCATTATGAAGAACAGGTGTAAATACCGTGATGTAAGGAGTCACATAAGGACTAATGGCATACTTGATTTAGGCATCCTTCCAAGCAAACGCTAAAGAGACCTGGTGAATGAAATAACGTAAAGGCTTAATATGTCAGCTTGTGTCTGAAAAAAATTGATTCATTTTCTCTAATTATAGAACTTTTGTCATTTTAAGGTATTTTTATAAAACTTCTGAATTTAACAAAAAGTTGGATGCATATGTTTTAAGTAAATATTTCTGTCTTTCTCTTTAAAAAAAAATCTGCTGAGTAACTCGATCCATATGCATCAAGAAGTAATCACAAAATTGTGGTGTTGCAGAATTTCGTACGACGTTTATGTAATGAATGACTGCTGTGTTCAGAGGTTTGTGTCTTAAATTTTCTTCTGTTTTTCTGCGTTGGTTTTGGACTGCTTTTTTTCCCAGCGATAAAGAAAAACAATAATTACAACAACAGATTGTTTTTGTTTTAAAGTGCCTTCAGAATACCGTTTTCGATCATTAGTGTTTAGGAAATATCATTTCATAAAGTATATACACAAAAAAGTCACGATATTCGCCCATACGAATTTCATACTCCATCGTAAGATAACAAACAAATTATGGTACCCATTTAAGATTCTGACGGGTAACAGGAAGGTTTATAAAGATAAATTGTTCCTTTCAAGGCTTTTTTAAACACACGTGCACAAACACACAACAGACACACACACACACGCACAACTCACATCCGTGCACGAGGTTAGTTTAGAAGTGCCAGTGACACCAAGTATTAATCAGCAGGCACTCGTTGTAAGCATACCACCTGACATTAACCAACGGTATCCCTGATTAATGGCAGGTGATGGGTGGGGGATTAGACCATCACCAAAGACCGCATACTTTATATTTCTAAACTTACATCCGAGGTGTGGAAGATCTTAAATGACATTTGTAGCTTAACGTTTGTGAATATAAAAATGTCACGGCGATATGATAAAAATTCATTGCACTGCCGAACACGCTGTGGCAGAATTGTTTCTCCAGATAATAAGTCAGTGACAGTTATGTGCCTTCCTGCTGACGGCTTCGAGCTTAGCCTACTTAACTAAAGGCATCTTGGGTGTGCCATCTAAAATACCTGAACGATTAAAAGTCTTCTGTCGTTTAATTGCCAGTAATATTAGTGACCATATATAACACATGAAAAACTAATCTACAGTACATTCAGAATACTACACATACGCACTCTGTCTGTCTCTCTCTCTCACACACACACACATATGTTTGTGTATATTATATATATATATATATATATATATATATATATATATATATATATATATATATATATATATATATATATATATATATATATATATATATGTATATACATATATATATATATATATACACAGTACATCTATATATAACATATATATATATATAATATATATATATATATATATATATATATATATATATATATATATATATAGTTAGTTGCATGTGCAGAAATTCATTTTGTAGTCATCCCGTTCAGAACTAAGTCTCCTCCTTCGGGCCAGCCCTAGGAGAGCTGTTAATCAGCTCAGTGGTTGTCAATATTATAATGCTTGAGGTGTCATATATATATGTTTTATCATCTCAGAACTTCTTATTTGTCAATATGATAAAGTCATATGTTTTATCATGAGAATTCCACGATAAGTCGAAGCGTATATATCTGTCTTTGTCATCCTGTGTATTTCCCTCTGCATTATTCCATGCCTTGCGCCTGTTAAATCATACCGTGCCATTGATAAAAAGAAACCCACAGTACATTTATTCAAATACATACACGAGCTGAGAATAATTTCTCAGCAATTTTCTTTCATCAGTGAATGAATGAGTTATGAAAGGATTTTGTCTCAGGAAAGTATTTTTTGGATAAAATTTTGTGCCTAATCAATAATCATGGTTTCTGTTAAGTTTTCCTTTATCGGCCTAAATTCAGATATTTTAAGAGAAAATCTCTCTATCTTGCAGTAATACCCGTTCTCTTTAAAAACAAACTTTCATATGTAATCAATTAAGTGGAAACCTAATAAATTTCTATTGAATCTAAAAATTCACGTATACTAAAAAAAATCAGTGATTTGCAATTAACTTATTTTTAGATACGAGTGAGCAACCCTCTACAAGAAAAATAAAATACATATAATTGATAGCTTCTCTTAACAGTTGTAAATATATTATGTTTTTTCACATAAAGAGTACACAAAACAGAAGAAAAAAACAATCTTTAATATTTCTCTCACGCTATGAGCGTACTCAGTAGAGAAGTGACATGTAACTGACATTTCTCTCATCTAATGCGTGCCTAACAAATAAGAGAATTGGGATATGAGAGATATCTCATGCATATCTTGCAGTATTCTGAGGATTCATTTTTCAAAAATAAAAATATGGTGTTTTTATTTAGTTTGTTTTTGAAGCAACAGGGCGGATGCCCTTCAACCGCGATGACCCAAATGAAATCGTCGGTATTTAAGTGAGTTTTCCATTTGCCCAGTCAAATTAAACATTAATCTTCTGGGAGATGTTTACTTCGCGTAGGGGAAAAGTATATTTGGTTATGTGACTCACATGCATGTCTTTCTTTTAATTAATTTGTTTTCCTTGTTGAAACTCAAAGTGCTGAACTGAATGAGCTTATATTTTTCCCACGTGATTGATTTTTTGGGGTACATTGCATAAGTATGTTGAGTGCATAAATAGTGTATTTATTTTGCTCGTGCTGAATTTTTTAAAAATTCTCTTCGTAGTGTTTCGAAGTGGTAAATAAAACGTGCTAATAAAACGTTTTACCCATGTGGGTGATTTTATGGTACATTGCCTAGGTAGCCAGTACTGGATAAATAACTTTTGTATTTAGCGAATCATGACTTTCAACGCATAAAGTAAATTCACTTTTTATTTTTCACGCAGTAACACATCATATAGAATAAAACGTGGTTACAGCAAGTTTCTTCCACTCTCTGGATGTTTTGGCTCATTTCATGAGCCTGTTTTATGTATAATCATCTTGATAATCAATCCACAGAAAAGCAACATTGAAGAGAGTAATTTGCACTTGTCCTGAGACTTATTATTTTCACCTTCTGTTTTCCTCATCTCTTCTTATTATTTACCATAAAAACCCTATACTGATTTTCTTACCACTTCACTCAGATTTAACGAGGCATGATGATTGAGAAGGGTGAATCCAGTGCTTACTTTCTGCAGACGATAAGCATCACAAAAATTCAAACTTCTGCACTAAACACAATTTACTGCTTAAGTTCTCTTCAGTTCATGCCCAGGAATGCTGTTGAGTTGCCTGGGTATTCATAAGGAATTTTCTTCAGAAGTACCTGTAGAGTTGTGCTAATAAGGATTCAGTGATAGGATATGGACTTTATTGTCCTCAAAGAAGACAAGGGCTTTTATTTTTCAAACAAAATGAGGAGTTAGTCGCCCATATTTTGAGCTACTGGCTTCATCATTGCCAGGGACAACAAATATCTCGAAAGCATTTGGTAGAAAAGCTGATCTAAAGTAAAATAAAGGTGAAATAACAAATACTAGTGGTTGTGTGTTATGCGTAAGTTCGTAACAAATTTTAAATGCATAAACAAACATTTCCTTGAATAAATGTGGTTTATGCATAAATGCAAATGAATGTTACTGTGAAGAATAATTATACGAGATGAAAAATACACTTAATTCGCGCATAAAGATGCTATACAAACAAACACTCAAAGTGAAAGCGAGGACAGGCGAGAGCTGTGATAGTTACAACTTGATATAAAATGACTGGTATTCCATCTAAACAGCGTTAAGCTTTCTACTTAATGAACGAAGGACTTATTGCCTTTATTATCGTTGCTAATCTATCCTCGCGTCCATCAACAAACCTGAAGTTTAAGAGGTTTTGTGGAAAAGGTCGTAAAAATGAGGGAGCAGTCTTTTGTCGAGCCAAGCTCCCAGAAGTGTGAGCGCGCTGCCTTGACTTGACGTTCTGCCGTGAATAAATCGACCAGTTTTTGCAGTCATTTAGCAATCAACCGTAAAATTAACTGGCTACATACTGATTTTATGTGTAGTTCTGATATTCTTTACATATGTATATATCAGGGGGTAATATTTCTTGCTTGTTTACGCCGTACTAAGTTCGTTACGATGCGATTTTGTTCCTTGTACTCGATATTCAGCAAGATGGTTTAATGCTGCAGTTTGAATTCTTTATCCGACATTGTATGATAATCTTTGACAGTTTAATTTCTTCTTATTTTTTGTCTCTGAGCCGAGGGTATATAAGTGTTGGAAATTTACGCGCCTTTATTTGAAATTTCGCCCCGTTTTATGGGCAAAACTTTCCCAAATGAACTCACTCTCAAGCTATCCGTGGGGTGATGACATTTATAGATTCCCTTCAGTAAAACTCCGTCACTAGGAAGCCAACCTTTTTCCTGTCTTCGCTCTTTTACTATTTTTTTTTTCAACATAGCTTCGTTCATGGTTGAGGCCACGTTTTTCTTTCCTTTTTCTTTTACTTGCTTTCTTCAGGCCCGGAATCACTAGGGGCTTTGGGTCGCCTGTCCCACCGGCTTCTGCACAAAAATAATATATTTCTTAAGGAGGCTTCCTTATGCACGACTGCATAGTTAATGTGAAAGGTACGATTTTAATTAAATCATTCCCTAATTCCGTGTAGACAGAAATATAATTCGGAAAACATAAACTTCAGCGATGAATCCTCCAAAAACATTGATGATCACCAGCTGTGCTCATTTTAGTCGCCAATAATCGAAAAACAATTTTTTTCAAAGTCTTGAAAAACCAAATGGAAAAATAACTAGCAAAAAATCTCATCACTGTAGAGAAGCTGAAAAAATTCAAATTGGATGGACCAAAATTGTACATAGATGGACCAAAATTTTACACATACGCTATGTAAAATTTTGTTTACATGTATGTAAAGGAATATGTCATATTTCTTTACGGGTAATTCATATAGCACACATACATAGTTGGAACGACAGTGACAATTTTTGATAAAGTATTCAAGAAACAGAACTGACATACTCTCGTGCTCTTGACTAAAAAGTATGTTTTAGAAACAAGATTCATTTAATTCTTTCAGATAGATTTGTAAAAGAATATATCCCTATTCATTATGAAGGATTTATATTGTACCGATTCATAACTAAAATGAAAACAGGATCCTAATCAATTTTCCAAGAAGTAAAATATCTTTACCCACATTTTCTTAGTAATAAAAAGATTTTAAAAAACTAGGCGATAATTTCTGGTGAATAGTTTAAACGAAGAGGAAAGTTATAATGAATTATTTAAGCAGTACGATTTTCACTTGTATTCCTAGTCTGGAATTTACTTTAAAACCCTGGAGTATTTGCTATTTTATAAAATAACTTTATAAGAATATGTTCTTTTACGAGGATCTATGCTGTACTAAATTATAATTAAAAGGTTAACTATCACTAACGAAATCTTGCCCAATAAAAAAAGATTAAGAGAAATGAAAATAACTCAAGACTCTCATTGCCAGTTTTGTGATGCTGAGGAATCAAATATTTACATGGTATATTTCTGCAAGAAAATTGCAAACATAATAGTCTGGTTGAAGGGAGTTTTGAAGCATTTTTGCAATCTTCTGAACTGTAATTTCATTAGAATTGTGTATTTTGATTTCCCAGAAGCATCGAAGAAACAAAGGAACACAGCAATTTTAATTTTGTCAAGTTATATTGTAAATATATGATTATTTAAAGAAAAGAACGTGCCTGAACGTTTGATTAAAAATAAAATAAAAGCTTCCTTTATACGCAACCAGAGAGATGTCAAAACCATTTAAAAAGATAAAATGTTTAAGCTTTTCACAAAGAATTTTTGTAATATTGAGAGCAATGTATTCTAAATGTAAATGTCTGTAGTTCGAGACTGGTTGTAATCTTTTGTAAATAATTTATTGAATAAAAACTTAAAGAAAAAAAATTATTAAAGAAACAAAATCAATGGCGCCCGTCTGACTTTCCCTTAAATAATTATAGCTGAATGTGTTCTCATTTTATCACTAAGGATTTATGTAGCACCTATACAAGATAAAAGGAACCAGAAAAATTTAATAAATTTAATATTAATTTATTGGTAACCATATTCGTAGTCAGAAATCTGTTGCATTCTCATTGAGTCTATGAAGGATTTACCTAGCACCGATTCCTAGTTAAAACGAAAATTACACTTTCAATCATTCAAGAAGTAGAATTTAAAGGAACCCATATTCTCAGTCAGAATTCTTTTTTTTTTTTTTTAACTTGGCACAACAAAACCTTCTTAAAGAATCTAACTATTAGGACTTACAAATGATCGATTCATAATGAAAAGGCAAACTACAGTTCTAACGAAATATTTAAGAAATAATATCTTATGGCATCCATATTACCCACATTCTTATTCAGAAAATGTTCGCTTAAAAGGCAGACACGGCAAGACTTTCCCCATTTAATTCTGCAATTGCTCGAGAGATAAGAGAGATATAAATAGTCCTAAAAGGGGGACTTGTTTCTCTCCTGCCATTTCCGCCTTCTCACAGCTGGTACCCTTTTCTGCCTTTTTTTTTTTCTTCATATTTTCGGTTTGCCTTTGTTTATCTCTGACAGTTTTATTTTACTTCATAAACCCTCTCTTCCCGTCGACATAATGAATTTTGTCCTCTTTGCTTTCAGAGGCAATGAATCACTCGCCTGAACAATGAAATGCAAGAAACAATTTGCTGAAAAATATTTGTTTACTGCTTCTTATTGAGATACAAGAGTGTACAGAACGATTCCTTTCAAAGCAAGAATCTTGGGTGCCGATTGTCAGCCCAACCGCAGAGCTTTTGAACTCTGAATAAGGAAGGCAAAGAACTCTCAACCAAGCGTGTGCAAACGCCGTACATTTCAAGTTATAGATGCTGAGTTTGGAAGAATTTTTCGTCTTGATTTGACCTGACTCATTTGCTACGGCTGAATGATAGCTTTTAAATCTATCGAAATACGACGAATAAATTAATTTCCTAAATAAATTATTTCCCTAACTTCATTCCATTACTATTCCTGTTTGCTGCAGATAGTCACCCAAAGTGGAATATAGGAATTCTTGTCCTGTACATGGGTTCGTCAGCCTCCTGCAGAGGCACATGCTATTTTTAATTATCAGAAAATCTCATATGGGACTCGAACCTCCCCACTTTTCCTAAAAAGAAAGCTATTTCGCGTGTTTTATATGATTACACTCTGTTCAAGTTTGTCAAGTTCGGACTTTATGGTAGCCTACTAAATATATACATTTTAAAAAGTCCCGAAAGTGGCTTATTAGGCAACAAATGTAAATATCTAACTTGTCTATCTATCTCTATCAATCTATGTATATATATATATATACTATATATATATATATATATATATATATATATATATATATATATATATATATATATATATATATAATCGTGCTTTTGTTAATGTATCTATTTTTGAATAATTTTTTCTTTATGATATATTATGATATATATATATATATATATATATATATACATATACACATACATACATACACAAAAATACATATATGCGAGCATGAGTGTGGTTAATTTCTTTGAGGGTGGGTGAAGAGGGGGTGGGGATGGGGGAGGAGGCGGGGAGGGGTTAAAACGAGAATCGCTGAAGAAGGCAGTTATAATCTTGGCCGAACAGGCTTGACTGATAATGCGGCTGATTCTCATTAGCCAAATTACTTCTGTCATGTAAGAGACATCAAAGTGAACCTAATTATCATAATTAGTTGAATTTGACGGTATTTTCTGAACTCATATTGTCTAAATCCTTTTTCGTGTTTTCACACTCAAGCAAAGTGAGGTTCAAAGGAGTAAAATCGCCATCCTCTTTAAAGTAAAGGTCAGAATGTCTGTCGCATGAACCAGCTATGATTAATGTTTCATGAGAAGAATTTAAGTTTTTTTTTTTTTTTTGGGGGTGGGGGGGAGGGTTGCAGGTTCCGATGTTTTGTAATGAAACTTCCAAGGCTTTTTGGGCTGTTATTTCCAAAGTTTAATGAGACGACTTTCTGAGTTATAAAGTGTAATGTTTCATGAAAAGTTTTGAGAATTTATGTTTAATTACAAACTCCAAGGTTTTTGGAGCTATAATATCTTATGCTTCATAAGACAACTTCGAGCCTATTTGGGTCACTGCGTCCACTGTTTAACCCTTGGAGATCCTCCGGGTCAGGCCCGTGTCGTTATTGTACGGCTCGGGGGATATATTTGCAGGCAATTGTATTTTCAATGAAAATTCCTCTATATAAGGAAGTTTGTATAAGAAATGGCTGTTTGAAAGTGAATTTTCATAAAGTTCCTTAAGCAGTAATTTCAGTAGTTTTCTGAGTTCCAGAAGTTCTTCATCCTTTAACTTGTTGGACTGTGGAACAGGTTCCCTGAGAATGCCATGCAATTAGAACTTCAGAAAATCCAGTGAACTTGCAATGCGTCGCTACCCTAATACAATTCTCCATGTATTTTAATAATTCACTTGCATTTTCATCTATCTATTTATTACTTTTATTTTTTCTTTTTGAATACGTGATGTCTTCTTTCTGTATTTCCCATTACCTTCTGTTGCTTCCTTCCAATGAACACCATATTCTTTGGTAGTTTGAATTTCAAGTCAATAGCCCCAGTGGGCTTGTTCAATACGAATAGGGTTCATCCTCTAAATAATAATAATACTACTAATAATTGACAAATCTTGTACTTTAAATTCTATAAAAAAAAGCTTGCCCATCCAGCTGTGTTCAGCAGTAAATTTTGTACAACTATTAACCATAAATAACAGCCATGAAGGATATGAGATACCTAAAAATTGTCATGTAACGGTCGATAGGCCCACAAAGAAATTTAAAAAACCAGTTCTTCAAATTTTCCTGATTATTCAATAAAACAGACGAAAAAATTCTTCAGATACTTTATTCATAGAGAGTTGTTTGTTAATTTAATTGTTTTGAACCAACAATAATTATTGCCTCGGTATTTTGAGCAACGCAGATATAAATGAGAAGAACTTTACTGTCAGCGTTGGTGACACTTGGCACAGACATCAGCCTACATAAGTTACCGGATTGTAATTTTTTAACCCAATAGAACTGTTGAAGAACCTACATAATTTTAACAGATAAAGTGAATGGTTTTATAAAAAAAAAAGCGAAAAAATATTATGCATTAAGTAACTCCCTCTAGCCTTCGACCTTGACAGTACTGTACATGAGTGAGCTATGTGTGGCCTATGACCTTGCACGTCACTGCTAGGCTATGGACTGCGCAAGGATTAGCGAGTTTCCTCTTCTTTGTACATTTTATCGTTTCTGTATAATTACTTGCTTGGAGATTTGGTAGACAACATAATGTGACAACAAGAAGTCATCAGTTTCAGATTTTAAATTTGCCCTGCCTACTGAGCTGCATTTTCCTGACAAGGATATTCATCTTCCTCTTATTTACCCACTGATGTCCAAAACCGATTATGATAACGTTTATTAGTCCTTATGCTTTTTCCTGTGGCTTTAGTTCAAGTAAATAATGCTTGTATTCTTAGACTGAATAAAGACTAATACTAAATCCCGTTACAATGCAAGTCATTTTCCTCAGATTGTTTATTTATATCTTTCGCTATCAGCCAGACGCTCTCGTAACTATCTTAACAGCAGTGTCTGGGTTGTTTAGTATGGCTGGGTGTGCCAAACGCTTTGCCATTTCCTGTGTCTTCTTATTCTGACACACAGAATTATAATTTATCTTTCTTTTATTATCTCCTTTATTTTTCATGACAGTCATTACTTGAGGTTTCGTTAATGAGCTTCCAATCAATATGGATTCTGTTGCAAAAGTTGTCCTTACGAATGACGGTTGACTTCTTATTGTATTCACTCATCTTGTGCTCTCGGTCTTAATTCAAAATTTTGCCGTCTATAATGTTTGTGTGATAGTGTCAGCAATAATGATGATGATGAGCATGCTAGAGATAAGAAAATATTATAACTGACCTAAATTTCTTATGAACTCTGAAAATAATTGACAAAATTTATGAGTACGAAGGAAACGAAGGCCCGAATGCTATATCCATAAAGTATTTATCTTAAAATGTCAGTGAGAATGGAAAATTTGAAAAATATGACTCGGTTCTGATGCACTTCAAGCAACAGTCAGCAGACAGAACATATCATCCTTAAAACAGTTACCTTTTTGGGAAGAACAAGAACTTTAAATCTTACCCGTCGTTTCGCAGTCACTTTCTATTCAAGCATTACATTTAAAAAAAAATCAGCAAACGAATGATGACTGTCCCTTTGTTATTCACGAATGGCATTCATGAATGGCAATCATTACTATCGGTGAATCCCATCTGAAGGCACCAAAACAGAGTATAAGCAGCCTATGCAAGAGGGTGGTAATGTTGTTTGGAATTTCGTTCTAGCCACTCATTCCCTGAGCAGAAGTGCTTCTTCCTTTTTAGTTTTCTGGAAATGAAAATTATTGTGCCGGCTTTGTCTGTCAGTCCGCAATTTTTCTGTCCGCCCTCAGGTCTTAAAAACTACTGAGGCTAGAGGGCTGCAAATTGGTATGTTGATCATCCACCCTCCAATCACCAAACATACCAAATTACAGCCCTCTAGCCTCAGTAGTTTTTATTTTATTTAAGATTAAAGTTAGCCATAATTATGATTCAGGCAACGATATAGGACAGGCCACCACCGGGCCGTGGTTAAAGTTTCATGGGCCGCCGCTCACACAGCATTTTACCGAGACCACCGAAACATAGATCTGTTTTCGGTGGCCTTGATTATACGTTGTACAGAAAACTCGATTGCGCTGAAGAAACTTCGGCGCAATTTTTACTTATTTTGCCAAGACGAAGCTGCCTTTATTTTGCCTATTTATTTCTTATCAGTAATGAGTGACACTAAGATTTCCGTCTCATGGTGCCGGGGGAGCTGGGGTTGGGGGTGGGAGAGAGGAATGTTAGTTTGTTTTTTTCCTTCGATAAATGAGATTCGGGCTTCGATCTCGTGGGTCCTCACCGAGGATATGTTTGATATTATTTTTATCTTCAATGAGTAAGGTTGAAGCTTCAGTCTCGTGACGCCTAAACGAAGATTTTTTCATTTAATTACTCTCAGCACTGATTGAGAAAGAGACATCGATCTTTGATACCTCAATGAATATTTTTCCGAGTCTGATCTTATTTATTTGCAATGAGTGACTGTGGTGTGGAGTTAAATGTCTTTCGACAGTATTTATGTCCGCACTTCTGGTTGTTCTCTTGCCATTTCTTTCAATTCTTTCATTCTTTCTTTTCTTAATGGACAATCAGAGTTGCTGGCTGCAAAGGGTAACAAGAAATTGGACATTTGGTTTTTTTTCTTTTATCTCCATTCAGTTTCTCAATATATCAATATATGGAAGGTCACTACAATTTTCGTTTTATCTTGAAAAATGGCGATAATTTTCGAACATAGTTACACACACACTATTTTTATTTTATATATATATATATATATATATATATATATATATATATATATATATATATATATATACAGTATATATAAATATAAATATATAAATATAAATCTATATATATACATTATATATATATATATATATATATATATATATATATATATATATATATATATATATATATATATATATATATATACATATATAGGTGTGTGTGTGTAATTGTAATGACCACAATATCCTCTTAACCTCTCGGACTCTTCACACTGTTAAGATACGCTTGTCACTACAAAGCACAAGATCAAAATGCAAGACTATGAAGCAATTCTGATGTCCGTAGCAGGACTCGAACCTGCATCCATACTATCAATACGAGGCCACTTTGCTAACCTGACCAAGAGAAGGATTAGAAGTGAATTGCTGCTCATACATACATAACCCTGTCGAATAGAGATATGTTTATTAGAGCAGGAATAGGCCCATCCTCACCATCATAGCCAAGTGGGCAATCGCTTTTTATTGCTCTTTAAGCTGAAATATGTATATGATTTTACAGGTCACTTTTTACCTGATACGTAAAGCTCTAGTAAATGGATCTCTATTCGACAGGTTTATGTACGTATGAGCGGCAATACACTTCTAATCCTTCTCGTGATCAACTCTGCAAAAAGACCTTGTTCTGACAGTCTGGATGCAGGTTCGAGTCCTGCTACGAACACCAGAATTACTTCATATTCTTGCATTTTGATTTAAGGCTTTGTAGTGACAAGCGTATCTAAACAGTGTGAAGAATTCGAGAAGTTAAGAGGGCATTGTTGTTATTACAATTAGGCCTACATACGTATCTGGTACAAGGTGACTGGTTGACTCACACACAAACATATATATATATATATATATATATATATATATATATATATATATATATATATATATATATATATATATATATATATATATATATATATATAAACACATGTTACACACACACACACACACACACATATATATATATATATATATATATATATATATATATATATATATATATATATATATATATATATATATATATATAATATGTATAATTTCGAATCTAATGGTCACTTTTTATGAGATGTATTCGCATCTGTGATAGCCACAATGATGTGAAGAAATCGAGGAGTTAAGAGATTATTGTGGCATTATTACTAACACCTAATGTATATATATATATATATATATATATATATATATATATATATATATATATATATATATATATATATATATATATATATATATATATATATATTTATTTAATAATATAATATATATATACGTTTATTTAATAATATAACACTTACTATTTGCTATCTCGTACGCTTTTTTTTTTAAATGAAGCCTTCCCACAACGGATTATGTATGACTGACTTAAGTACTAATCTCATATGACAGACAATTATTGAAACTAAGAACAGAAATGCAAAAAGCAATCTTAATAAAGAACACCTTGAATACACAATAATATCCAAACCGATGCCACGGGGAGCTAAGAGAGATTCGAAAGGTATTTTATCCCTGAGGTGAGAGTTGGAACTCGAATCTGGAGGGCGAAACCAGTCGAGATTGGAAGTATATGGAGTAACCAAACTAATCTTTGAGGATCAAAAGAAGCTTTGCCAGAGTAAATGTCACAATCGTTTTCCTGGGCTGTCTTGTTGACTTCTCTATTGGCCGTTAGACCTTTAACCAGTCGAAAACGTCTTATCTGATTGCGATGCAATGTTGTAATTCTTCTTTTTTTTTTTTTACCGCTGAATATATACTCACACGCGAATGTATACATATGTGTTGTACATACAAACATACATGCATACATACTCATGATTAAGTGCGGATACAACCTGTGAAACACATTTATACTAAGCAATGTAGACGTGCCTGTATGCATACATACTACCTAGATGCAGGTATCAACTGCGAAATTAAGTTCCATTTTTATTACCTTAAAAACACGTTTCGCAGCAAGTGCCCCCCTCGCTTTTAGTTGATATTCCCTTTAAACACAGAATAACAGTTCTGACCTTAAACGTAACCTTTGAATATGACCGAGAGGGCAACACAAAGGTTACCTACATTCGCCCCAACTGCCCTAAAAGGTCACATCTCATGGAGACAATGTGCAAAAATATTGCCGTCGCATTCGGCAATGACAACCAACTAACGACAACAAAGGTCCTTCCAGAAGAGGACAATGTGCAGTCACATGTCTATCGCTGTGAAAGAGCAAGTTACACATGAGCGCACGCACGTGTGGAGACGGTCATACGCATTTGATTTATTCATGTAAAAACTTGAGCAATGCCCACACTAGATATGCAGGCAGTAGATCGCAAGCGTTGATAGAAAAGAAGGCAAACATAGCACTGACAGATGTCTGTGCATTCTCACATGGAGCCAGTCCTCGCTGTTTATGGAAACTATTTTCAGCAATAAACATGAGTATTCTTTCTTTTAGCGAAAGGCCATATACATATTCACATCGCAGATACAGTGAAGGCAAATAAAATTAGAGACAAATTTGACAGGTATTCCAGCGCTTTCATCCAGCATAGGCACGAAGGTGTCAAAAAAAAATAAATAAATAAAAAAAAAACAAGACCAAGCCCAAAGAACTGATAAACCTTTACTCTCTTGGGAGGAAAACAGAAGCAGGTTGGACTTTAGAGCTTTGCCATGGAGGAAAAGTAAGAGCCCTTGAGCTGTTCCCTCAGAAATTGCTGATTTCGACAGAGCAAAAATGGGAACAGGTGGTCTGACGGGTGCTACGAAGCCAATTAGTAGGAGGTACCGCTTTTTGCGCTGAAAAGAACATTGGACATACCAGTGAAATAAACACAGGTGGAAAAACGTGATGCTTGAACTGTGAGGCCAAGTAACGGTTCGACCATAATACCAAATAATGCTTAAACAATGCCACGATGCTTTGTATTTAAAAACAAATAATGCCTAAGCAATGTCCCAAGTATTGCTTTGGCTATGAGACCAAATGACGTTTAAGCAATGCCACAAATAAAGCTTTTTCTATATCAAAAAACGCTTAAGCAATGTTACAAACACTGCTTTGGCTAATCGCGAGAGCAAATCGCGCTTACATAATGAAGCCAAATAGTGCTTAAGCCATGAGGACATATGGTGCAGATTTCCACAAACAAATGAAATGAAGCAAAAGACCCCGACTGGACGGTAGCTCTGAGCCGGAAATCATTCTTGGTTTGTTTTTAATGACATTCTTTTGGGCTGTTCTGTTATCTTACTTGTAGTTAAACATCATTCTAACAATCATTTTTTATGAGTAATGAGTCCAAATATGCATGGAAAGCACATAAACCGTAATGATGATTAGCCATCCCAGCTGTATCGGTATCATCACTTTCATCACATCAGACAATGTTACAAGTCTTGACGGCTTGATTTATGACTTGCATCTCATGCATTTTGATGTGTAGTCATGAACCTCTCTCTCTCTCTCCATTTTCATCCTATTGGAGTATGATGTCACCTTGGTTTGCATCTTACGTCACCAGTCCATAAATCCATTAGATTAGACCGACAGCAACGGTGTCCATGAAAACTCTCACTTATGTCAGATTTAGGCAACGGTTTAGTATTTGGATGAAAAGCTTCGTTTGTTTCTGTATACTTGGGTTTACTTTTACTTCTTTTTAAAGCATGGATGGAAAAACCAAAAAAAAAAGGGCAAAAATTGTTTGACAGTTTGGAATAATTAAAATTTTTCCTCTCATATGCAAAACGCGTACAAAGATGCTGAAAGACATGACAGTAATTTATCTTTTATTTAATTTGTATTCACCTTATGAAAGTATAGATTTTATTGATAAATAAGACTAGTTTAAAAGGTATGCCACAGTCTTAAGAACAACCATCAGTATCCAACTAGCAAAAATGTAGGAATTTAACATTTCCACTTCTTTATCACCTTATGCTAAAGCTGGTTACTAGGAAAAGTGAGCGTGGTTTTCAAGGTTATTTTTCCATAAAGAGAGAGAGAGAGAGAGAGAGAGAGAGAGAGAGAGAGAGAGAGAGAGAGAGAGAGAGAGCCCTAACGATCACCTAAGGAGGCCACCTCTTCTGTCCATCACTCGTGGATGCTTGACAGTTTCTACACCACCATTTCAGACGGGCCAGTCTCAGGTTGCAGTGGCAGAGGAAGATAAAGTACTGTCACAAACTGTCTCTTGACAGTCTGCCACTCAGCCGTCTAACAGTGTCACTGTAACTGGAGGATGTTTTCTTTTTTCAAAATTTAAGATTTAAGAATAACTTATTTCCACTAGTTTTCAGGAGACTTGAAACAATATTAAAACTTTCGCTCGCGAGAACAATTCCATCAATTAGGCATTTCAGAATCTGACTGAATGACTGAAAGAAGAATATTGGAGTTACCACGATCAAGGTCATTGGAAATCGATACACTAGTTATAATTGGCAAGCTACCATTGGACGTAATTATTATTTATAAAGTTTACCTTAGAGTTTATATTTTTCTGTCTGTCTCGTTTTCTCTCTAAAACATCATTGTACGTAATTATTATTTTATAATAATCTTAAGTTTACCTTCCAAATTTTATTTTCTCTCTCTCTCTCTCTCTCTCTCTCTCTCAAGTCATCAATGGACGTAATTATTATTTATATATTCCTTGCTCTAGGTTAGAGTTTATCTCTCTCTCTCTCTCTCTCTCTCTCTCTCTTTCCTAATTTTCACAAGACAAATGTGACACCTGAACTTTGAATGAACTATCAGCTAGAGAATCAGAAGGAGACTTATTCACGTACTAATCAGGAACAGGACGGGCAATCATAATGTAGACCGTAAACATCAGGTTAAATCCGAGGGTATTCTAACGAAAGATTTACTTTTCTGTATTTTATTTTATTCATTGTTGTTTAGAAATAGTGTTAGTTACAGCCATGCACATGTTAAATGGTGTGCTAAGTATTTCTATAAAGCACATTTCTTTAATAACAATAACAAATTATTAGTAATCAAATGATAATACGCTACAGACGCAAATAATATAGAGGAAAAATAAGTCCTGCTTATAAAAGATAATTCAGGATATAAATGTCTAAATACATAAGTGCAGAGACAGACACAGATCTGTGTGCAAAATTTGCGCCTACACACTATATATATATATATATATATATATATATATATATATATATATATATATATATATATATATATATATATATATATATATATATATATATATATACCTACCACCCGAAATACTGTCAAGCTCGAAGGTATTACTGTCATATTCAATTCATGCATGGAGTGCATGTGGATTCATACGGGTAGGAAAATAAGTGATGAATATTCACAGTCGTCGAGAGAGCGAGACATTCTTAAACGATAAAATGAAGAAACGGTAACAAGTCGAATACTACGCGTCGATTACTACTCAGTGGCTACACCGTCGTTGCACCTAAAGGTTACGCCGTAACGAGTAAGCAAATGTCGCCCGTTGAAGGATATTAAAGTCTCTTCCGCAGCCCAGGGACGTAAAGAACATAATAAAGATCCTTGCTTTGCCGCATTCCACGCCCTGCATTTGTAGCTATGAGAATGCTCTTCCTACCCAGCCTCCCACCCGACCCCCCAACCTCCACACCCCCCCTAACAAGTTGGTTTCATAAAACTAGGGAATCTGATGGAGGTCTAAATCCTCTCTCTCTCTCTTTCTTTTGATTGTCTGGAAGAATGCTTGAATACTTACGGAAATCTAATTCATTCTCTCTCTCTCTCTCTATCTCTCTCTCTCACACACACACACACACACACACACTCTCTCTCTCTGTCAGTTCTTGTTTTGATGGCCTATTACAGTAGAATTCTTGAGTACTTATGGAGTTCTCTCTCTCTTTCTCTCTCTCTCTCTCTCTGCCAAGGTTTTTATAGTTTAAAGGAATATTTAAAAGATGGTTTTGAGTTTTATACATACAAAAATCGTTTAAGATTTCATACATTCTTCCTAAAACATATCAAAGGGCAAACCGCTCAAATTTGATTTTAATTAACTGGAAATTACTTTTTACCCAAAAGTAAGAATCTTTAATTTCAAAATTTCATTTATGATTCTGTGGCAGGTTCAAGCTAAGTATCACGATATATGGGTGTAGAAGATTAAGAAACCGAAAGAATTGAGAGAGAGAGAGAGAGAGAGAGAGAGAGAGAGAGAGAGAGAGAGAGAGAGAGAGAGAGAGAGAGAGAGAGAGAGAGTCTACATTTTTCAGATTAAAAACAAGCTAATAATGACAATATTATTTCTGGAAGGCTCTGTAATGTAAGAAGGTATATCAAAAAGTGGACTAGATATAGTCATAGCCTGTAATGCTGCACTCGGCCTTCTTTGAATTCCATAAAAGAATAGTTAAGTACAGATGGAATGGCTTTTAGGCTACCTGATGACATTTCCGTTTAAAAATTCTTAAAAACAGCAAAATATTGGCTTGACGCTGTGAATAATCTTCATTTTTAATCAATAAGAATCACCGATGGTTTACATGGTAAGTTTTCCCCCGATGCTTCAATCTTCCAAAAGACGCGATATTCGGTCAACCTTTGCCCTTCAAAGCTACTGATAAAAATGTCTATAGAACAGTCTTGCCATAGTACAAAAACATTAGAATAAAACTTCTGTAACACGAACCCAATTCGGATCCGTCAGACTATAGCATGAAGAACAGTAATAATGAAGTTCATTTTTTATAACTATGTTTACTAAATATCGTTATACTGATTCAGAACATTCAGGTTGCTCACGAGATGGAATGTGAATAATTACATGTTTCTTTGGGAAAGAGAATAAGGCAATTATTCTTAAGTTAATTGTACGTTTTCTTCAGATATTCTCTTTTCCCCCTGGTTTCAAAAGAGAAAAATATGCTATTCCAATTTAAAGGTAATCATTTATCGTTATTATCTTTTTCGCGTGATTTTTTCTTTATATTAGGACTGGCTTTACACATCAACGTTGATACCCGTAATAACTGTAACGTCATGCGATGCAAATCGGTAAATCAATAGAGCTTCTCACATCCTAAATCTCATTATTGACCTGCAAAATGCTTTATTTTTGTGCCACTGTGCTTGGAATTTTTGTTCTGTTGTGCCTAGAAAACTTAAAACAGACTTACATAGTTACATTTCTTTAACTTCCTATAATAATAATAATAATAATAATAATAATAATAATAATAATAATAATAATAATAATAATATCCTTTATTTCAGCTCAGGGCCATATACATGGAATATACAAATACAATACACGCAATCTAGATACATACAGGAACGTTCGTCTGCTAAAGGGATTTTTTTCCTCTCAGAAGTTATTCAGCTTTTGTTTTCCAAATACATCTAGTTTCACCATGAAGCGCATAAAGGGAAGAAAAAAGGTACTGCCGTTTTCTCCAAGGGGCAGGGGCCTTGAATAATGATTTTAATGCATTCATAAGAAACAAGAACATAACTTTCGAGTTATCATAATGAGGAGAGAGAGAGAGAGAAAAAAAAAAGAGAGAAGGGAAATCAAGTTCCAGGCATAAGGGCAATGAAAATTGTAAAATAGAAGATAAAGAAGTTTTCCCATGCAGCTTCGAACGCATCCTAGCGCTTGCAGTTGCTGGAATTCGAGAAGTCCCTTGTTTTCAGGGAAGTTGCTATGTTCCTTGGGTAATACTGCTGCTCCGTTAGATGACAAGGCAATCACAAGGTGGTAATATCAACCCAGAAATCTCTTTCGGGTCTCCAGGTGTTCTCGAATTCTCTCTCTCTACCACAGTATCTGACCGCAAAAATGCGATCACTCCCGCAATTGAAAGAAGTCGGTCATCTCCGATTTCAGGCTTATTGCACCGATATTCGAACTGGAATTTGTCTTCAGTCATGTTCTTTTTCTTTTTCTTACGGTTTTCGCTTGCATAGTTTTTTGACACATGTTTTCCATGTAGTTGTTTCGTTCGTCTCTTTTAATCTCTGTGAACTTATCGTTAAAGAATTTTAATAAGTTCAACGGTTAATTTCCAGTGGCATGTTCTTTTTTTTTTTTGTTTTCTTGAATTTCTCTTCATTTATTGTGCGGGAGGAGTTCATGAGAATTTTCCAACCTTTTTAACGGACAAGCAACAAAGAAATTACTTGAAAAAACAAACTGTTTTGTCCTGTTCCTCGAAGGCCGATCAGAATTGCAGGGGTTCAACTTCACAATTCTTCTAGTGTTGGATTTTGCTCCCTAGCGTCGCAAATTTTATTGCCCAGACGAATGTTTTTAGATGACGCAATCCCGTAACCCACTGGGAAGGAGAGAGATATGTGGACTTGATAGGCTATCGCGAATCCAGCCATTGACAAGAAATCTCAAAAGGCCACAGACGTCGTTTTCCCATTCCTTTATGCAGACAACACGGGATTTAACAATTGTTCACGAGACGAAGGAAAAGGGAATAAAAAAGGCTAAGGCAAAACAAATAGAGATCATAAATGGCGTAGTGGTGTGCAAACATTTTCAGGACTGCAGTAATTCTGAAGCCAGGGGTGGGCGGGTTTTGGTTCTTAATGATGGAGTGGTAAAGAAACATTTTTGGACAACAATAATGTAGAAGGGGTGGGGGTTGAAGTGGTGGAAGCCTAAACAGATGGGGTTAATAAATGGAGGAGTGGTATGGAAACATTCCCAGGACAGCCTTTTTGGCGGTTTTGGGGAGGCCGAAAGAAAACAATTTTGCCAACAAATGACGGAGTAATGTCAAAAATGTGCTTGTTTTAGAGGGAGCTGGGCACTAAGGCCAACATTTTTTTTTTGAAAGGGTAACGGTTAAGTACCAGCACAAGTAGGTCATGTCTCTTAATACAAGGCTTGACGATATTATCGACATATTCGTTGAAGATACTATAAAAAAAAATATAAAAGTAGAGAGAGAGAGAGAGAGAGAGAGAGAGAGAGAGAGAGAGAGAGAGAGAGAGAGAGAGAGAGAGAGATTCTGGCCTTGGGTGTCAAAATCACCTTGTTCGCGAGCCGTTCTTTTTGTGATCTACCATGTTAGTTCTCAGACTCATGTTCTACAGCGCTGAAAATGATGAAGGTCGTTTTGTATTTAATATATTATGACGAAATAACCCGAAAGTATTTACTGCTACTATACTTACTACTGGCAATGGGACTCTATGATGAAACACACCACAGTTGAAATGATTTCGCTCGTCATTCATTATTTCTGTCATATGGCAGGCGACTTACAAATTCCAGTTCAATGGAGAAAATTGGGTACATGGAGAAGTGTTGTACCCTGTTTTGCTATGAAAAGAGAGAGAGAAAAAAAAGAGTATTTTCCAAATGATATCACATAATTAGGCAACCGCATGTACCAATATGACTGAAGTTACCTAGCATGAATCTTGTAATGGTTGTTTGCTTATATGAGGCATTTCAAAAACTTTCATTAGTTATGGGGAGTTGTTCTTTTAAAAAGCAATTGCCTATATGCTACCTAGCCACCCAAGACGAATCTATTAACCTCTTCACGAGACGGGATTACAGTAAAGAAAAGTCCCACATATTTTCAAACTGATTCAAAGGGTCAATTTATTTCAACTGAGCCAAACAAAAACCTTTTCTCAATCACCTATGAGTTCATCACAAGAAGGCCCTCTCACCTGTCCTTAACTGCCAAGGAGTATCAACAAGACGACAAAAAGGAAGAAAGAAAACAGACCAAAATTACTCTTCGCCTTAAAAACCTGTGAAAACATTCACTGAAGAAGCCACATACCGGAGTGACAGGCAAAGCATTTGTCACATTAGCTCTTTGCTCTCCCACTCCTCTAACCAGGCCATCCCCTACCTCACCCTCAATAGCCCCATACATACCCTACTTACTCACTGCGCTTCTTCATACTGTTGTTGTCTCTGCTGTTGTTCTTCTTTAAAAGGAGACCTCTGACCCTTTAAAGTCCCCCATCGTCCATAACGACGATGGCGTTGCATCTCCCCACCTCAAGACAACTCGGACCCCTCTTTACTATGGCAATAGGCGTGGGAGTAACTAGTGAGTCACAGAAGCCTCACTTTGAGCCTTCTATTTACTTGTACTTATGGGTATTCGTCACTCAAGGGTCGATCCGACTGAGTAATGTGTGTTTAGACGAACATTCAGCTTTCCTCGCTTCCCTGTTGTCAGGTGGGGGTGTGTTTACTCAAGGTGGGGAAAAAAGTTATTTCAATCTTTTCTCTTTTTATAAATTTGCTGGTTTTGGAGATCTGGTTTTTCATTACATCATCTTTTCACCTTTGTATTTCTTATTTCTTGGCAAATTTTGATAGTGATCTTGAAATGATATTGTCCATACAGTGTTGCTACATGTGATTTCCTTTCCATAAATTGGAGACAGTTAATATCAAAACTAATAAAAAAATTCTCCGAAAGACTGCCGAATCTGCAAAAGTAGCAACAAAGCCAAACGCATACCTAAAGATACCTCAGTCACTACTTATAGAAAGAACCTGACATTCCATTCGATAAACCCGAGCTAATTATACAAAGGAATGTCCTACTACGTCTCCAAATTGAAGTGTGTCACTTAACCAAGTCATTTGTCAACTTACAGCCTTCACTTCTGTGACTCATGTGAGAACACGGGCACGTTCGTGCGAACACGCGACAGCTCTGAGGGCCCAAGAAGTTCCCTAAACATTTGTCCTTCCCGCCGTCAAAGTGTTGCCTTGTTATCTTTATTTTGTTATTCGCTTTGCTTATGGTCTTAGTTTTTTGTCATGCGGACTCACACAAAGAGGACTCATTTTAGGTTCCGTTTGTTCGGCATCCTTGAATAAGCAGATGTGCTAAACATGGCCTTCGGTGGAGCAGCTACAAAGGCGTTGTACCTCAACAATAATTCATTACCATTGATAGTATTATTTTAGCGCTTTA